>NW_020938508.1:0-5016 GCF_003984885.1 Neopelma chrysocephalum
TTGCCCTCCAAGCTGGGCGCACTGGTGTTGGATCCATGTCCCCCCCCTACCCCAGCTGGCATACTGGGTTGCAGGGATGCTGGGGTGCAGGAGTGCTGGATTGCAGGGTGTTGGCATGTGAGGTTGCAGGGGTGCTGGGTAGCGGAGGTGCTGGCATGCTGGGATGTAGCGGTTCCATGGGTGTTGGATGCAGGAGCGCTGGCATGCAGCAGTGCCAGGGTGCCGCGGTGCCATCGATGTCCCCATTTCCCGCCCCAGGTGTGGTTCCAGAACCGCCGGGCCAAGGAGAAGCGGCTGAAGAAGGACGCGGGGCGGCACCGCTGGGGGCAGTTCTACAAGAGCGTGAAGCGGAGCCGCGGGGGTGGGAAGCTGGAGAAGGAGAGCTCGGCCGAGGACTGCGGAGTCAGCGACAGCGAGCTCAGCTTCCGCGGTGAGCGGGGCGCCCGCGCGGGGCCGGGGGGCCGCGGGGCCGCCCCCTGCGCTGACCCCCCGCTTCTGCTCTCCCTCCTCTCCCCGGCAGAAGACCAGATCCTCTCCGAGCTGGGCCACAACAACAGGGTTTACGGCACCGTGGGGGACGTGGCGGGCGGACAGTTGCTGAACGGCGGCTTCTCCATGGAGGGGACGGGACAGTCGTACCAGGACTTGCGGGACGGGAGTCCCTACGGCCTCCCCCAGTCGCCGTCCTCCATCTCCTCCCTGCCGTCCCACCCGCCCTTGCTGAACGGGCTGGACTACGCCATGGACGGCAGCCTGGGGCTGGTGGCCCACGGGGCGCAGGGGGTGAGTCAGACGCTGCGGGCCATGGCCGGGGGGGGCCCCACCTCCGACATCTCCACGGGCAGCAGCGTCGGGTACCCAGACTTTCCCACCAGCCCGGCCTCCTGGCTGGACGACATGGATCACCCCCCTTTCTAAGCGCTGCTCGCCCCCCGCCCCGGCCCCCTCGCTCCCCCCCCCAGCCCGCAAGCGCAGCACTGAGGGCACCCGCCGGCGGTTGAC
The DNA here is from genome assembly GCF_003984885.1 of Neopelma chrysocephalum. NCBI lineage: Eukaryota > Metazoa > Chordata > Aves > Passeriformes > Pipridae > Neopelma > Neopelma chrysocephalum. The sequence continues at coordinate 1,003 of NW_020938508.1, forward strand.
CTTTCCAGGATTTCCCATGGGAATTGGTCCCGGAGGGCTGCAGGGAGGGGCGGGCAGCACTGGCGGTGGGTAGGGGCGTCTGTGCTCGGGGCGGGGGGCACGGATGCCTTCGGGTGTAAGCACAAGAGAGATGTCGGCGCACGGGATGCACGGCGAGGACCCGGCGCAGGGCTGGGGCACGGCCGTAGTGTGGGACAGCGGGAGGGAAAGAAGGACAATCAGGGATGGCAGAGTCCGTCCCGGCACCCGCACCAGCCCCGCAGTTCCCGCACCCCCCTGCCGAGCACCGCTGCTATTTTCAAGAGTTATTTTTCGATACGGAGCTGAAATGCAACTCGGCGCTGCCCGGAGCCTCAGCAGAAAGAGAAATCTATATTGTAGAAGGGTTTATTTTGCCGGGGACGTGTCCGAGTGGGGCCATTGTCCTGCTGCCCGGGGCGATGCTGCCGGGGAAGATCCTGCCTGCTCCTGGCCTGGTGGCCGCGGGGCTATGATTTATCCCTGGGCACACAGGAGTGTTTATGGAGCATCACTGCGGTTTCACCATGGTCACGCGATGGGGAGGAATTAAAAAACAATGCCTCTGGCTCGGGATGCCCACTGGCCAAGCTGGGCTGTGGTGGAGCCAGCAGGGATGCTTGGGGCTGGCACCTGGAAAGCAGCTGCTGGAAGGGTGGGTGGGAGAGGTGGGCAATGTTTGCTCTGAGGGTATTGCAAAAAATTCCCCCCAAAAGGGGGAAAAAGGGTATTTTGTCAGCTGCAGAAGCAGCTGTGTGGTGGGGAGTGGAGGGGATTGGGGTGTGAGATGTCCCTGGTATAGGCCACCGATGTCCTTTGGTGCCGTGGGGCTGATGGCACCAAGCGTGGGTGGAGGCATCCAGGGAGGATTCAGGTGGCTTTGGCACATCCTGCAAGCCCCATGGGGTCTGCTCCTGGCTGGGCCCACCCAGCACCAGCCCCTTGCTCAAAACCCACGTGCCTCTCTCCCCCAGCACAGTCCGCACCCCCTACCCTCACACATTCAGCCCCATGGATAAAATCCAGCTCCACACTCTCTGCCTGGGGTGCCCAGCTCTGTCCCAACCCCACAGGGATGCCCCAGCCCCCGGGTCCCTGCCATCCCCTCTGGCTCTGGGGTGATGCTGATGATCCCAGACTGCCATCCATCAGGGAGGGCTGGGGGTGGATCCCCTCAGCTGGCTGCTGCCAGGGGCCTTGGGAGCTCTGAAAGCAAAGGGGAAAAAAGAATAAAAATGAAAAAAAAAAAGCCACACAAGAAAGCACATCACTGGTCTGTCCCTGTCCCTCCTTGCCCCCCCAGCTGGGTGCATTGGTGCTGCAGGAGCTGCCCCAGCTGCATCCACGTGCCTCCCCCCTCCCCAGCCTTGGGTGCTGCTTCGTGCCAAGCCCCCGGCCTTGCTGGCACTGGTGGGGAGGGGGACGGGGGAGAGCCGTGCCCGCTGCTCTCCATCCCCCTTCGACAAGGCCAAATGTCTCCTCCTCCCCTCGCTGTGTAAATTTTGTACAGTTCCAGAAAGTGAGAGTCTTGTTTCCTGGGGGGGAAAAAAAAGGAAAAAAAAAAGAAAAAACAAAACCCCGACAAAAATAATAATAATAATAATAATAAAAAAAATTTCAAAGAATAAAACCTTATTTATTGCCATGTCTTGGGGAGAAATGATCCTGCCCAGTGCCCCTGAATTCGGGCCCAGGGCGTTGCTTTTGTTCCCTGCCTCCGGTGCATTGGCATGAGATGTGTACAGTCACCCCCTCCGCCGCGAGGGAAAGCGATGGCAAATAAACTCGGGATGCTCTTTAGCAGCTGCTGTCTTTGGGATTTTCTTCCTCAGTGGGAGGGCCGTGGTCACCACCAGCACTGCCTGCTCTGGCACCCCTGGCTGTTTGGGATCAGGATTGCTGGCGTCCTGTCCAGGAAGCTGGCATTCCTGTATGGAACAGGTGACATTGGTCATGGTGCCCTGGCTTTTTAGAGAGGTGGGTGGGTTTGGGGTGGGCATCTCCATCGGTGCCATACAGCACCCTGAGGCGCCACAGCTTTCCTGGCACCCTGCAGCAGTGGCAGTGGGCACCTGGCTGTGCCACTGCAGCACCCGCCCAGCACAGGTGAGATGGAAGAGCCGTGCCAGGTGGGATGGGGGGGTCCAAGCCCCTCCGTGGGCACCGGTGTGTTGGCTTTCTATATTTTAATCATTTTAACATTTAATGCTTCTCAATTAAAGTGATTTCCTGGAGTAGATGCCAAGCTTAGGGCGAATGCACATTAACCACTTTCTGTATCGGTAGTTAAAGGCACCAAGGGATTTAAACAGCAATCCGCAAGGCTGCTGGGGAAAGGTTTGGCTGAATAAAGCAGATTATAAACAATAATATATGTCTTTCTCTCCTCCCCCCCACCCCTGCTTTCTTTTTTTTTTTTTTTTTTGGAAAGGCTCCAACCTCACAAACAGACCTAAAGTGCTATAAACATCTCCAGGGCTGAGCGCTTGGGCCCCAAATGTGCTCTCTGAAAGCACCGGCACCGTGGCTGCTGCTTTCCATCCCGGCTTTAACAAGAGTTTTTTTACTACCCAGCGTGTCCATCAAGCCAGGCAGTGGCTGTGCATTATGGCACTGCACAGTGGTGGCCTCGGTTGTCCCCAGCCTTGATGCCACCAGCATAGAGCCAGTGTGACCCCAGTACTGGGGTTGGGTCTTTGCTACCTGGATGGAAAAGCTACGGGCTGTGATGAGCCCCGGCACTGCCAGCCTGGGGGTGCCCTGGGCAGGGGGAAGGGGAGCAGAAACCATTGTAGGCCCTGGCATAATATTAATGGAAAATAACTGTCCAAGCCATTTTCCCCACCATGGAGCCTGACCTGTGCCGTGTGTGGTGCAGTGGCGGTGCTGGAGCCAGTGCAGTGACTTTGTCAGCGCTGGCAGGAGCCACAGACACTGTGAGGGGCCAAAACCCTCACGTGCCTCCTGCCCAGCCAGTCCTCAGTGAAAGGAACATTCCCATTTCCTTTCCTGAGGCTGGATGTGCTGCAGAAAGGACTTGATTGCAAGTGGCTTCCTGTCACAGCAACGGAGATTTCCTATGCTTCCCCCAAGGCTGTAAATCTTGTCTGGGGAAAAGCAAACTCACAGCAATGTCCCACAGGGAAGGCACAGTCTCCTCTTGCCATACTCTCCCTCCCAGCTATCCCAAAGCACAAACCCAGCCCTGGTAGCTGGACTCACCAGCACAACCCAGTTGGGATCCTGACGAGGAAGTAGGAAGCCCCACAACCATCCCACCTCACTCCAGCATTGGGGCATTGCCATGAGGCACATTTTTCCCACTTTCTGGATATTTGGCCAGCTGAGAAGACCATGAAGTACCTGAGAGGCCCACAGGGGTGACAAGGTGGGTGCAGGTTTATCTCTGTGCCCAGCTCTTACCAAACCTCAGCCCTAAATGAGCCACTCCAGGGACTGGCACATGGCAGGAGGACCTGGAGCTGATTATGGAGGCGAGGGTTTAAAGCCATTTTATTCAACATGTGTTATGTGAGAAACAGAGGGACAGACAGACACTTGTATGACCCTCCTGTCTTTGCAGGCCTCTCTCCACAGGACAAGAGCTTGAGCAGAGCTGTGGCAGCATTGAGCTACCTCCCATCCTTATTGCTTCCAAGGAATCAAATCACTCCCTGAAAAAAAAAACCAAAAAACCAAACACTCCATCCTGACACTGTGCTTTTATTTATAATATTTTGTTTGGACCCAGGGGAAAAAGAAAATAAACCAAAGTTCAACCTGAAAGGGAGAGATGAGCACCCCTCACCTGGCCCAGCAGCCCTGCCCTCCCCACGGAGGAGCTGACCAGTCAGCCCAGGCTGCTCTAGTGAGACAGCCAATGCAGTACTTGTGTTTGATACATTAAAATAATTCCTGGGGCCTTCTCCAGGCCCTCTCCCCACTCCCTCCCCCCCTCAAATACTGATAAATGTCAGAGCATGCAGAACTCTGATC
>NW_020938509.1:0-2185 GCF_003984885.1 Neopelma chrysocephalum
CATCCCACTCCTCGTTGCACAGGGATTTATTGGGAAGGGATTTAATCGGGAAACGCTGGAATGACCGGGATTGGGTTGAGGGGTCAATCCATGGGATTTTCATCCGACTATTCGTTGCACAGGGATTTAATCAGGAAGGGATTTAATCAGGAAGGAATTTAATTGGGAAGGGATTTAATTGGGAAGGGATTTATTAGGAAGGGATTTAATTGGGAACGGATTTAGTCGGGAAGGGATTTAATTGGGAAGAGCTGGAATGACCGGGATCAGGTTGAGGGGTCAATCCATGGGATCCTCATCCCACTTCTCCTTGCACAGGGATTTAATCGGGAAGAGCTGGAAAGGCCGGGATCAGGTTGAGGGGTCGATCCATGAGATTTTCATCCCACTCCTCATTGCACAGGGATTTATTGGGAAGGGATTTAATCGGGAAGAACTGGAATGACCGGGATCAAATAAGGGGTCAATCAATCCATGGGATCCTCATCCCACTCCTGGTTGCACAGGGATTTATTGGGAAGAGATTTAATCAGGAAGGGATTTAATCGGGAAGGGATTTATTGGGAAGCTCTGGAATGGCCGGGACGGGTCGGGATTGGGATGAGGGGTCAATCCATGGGATCCTCCTCCCACTCCTCGTTGCACAGGTCGGTCTCGCAGCAGGAATATCGGGAAGTGAGTCGGGATTCGGCGTCGGAGGCGCGTTCCCGGCCGCAGTTGAGGGCGGAGGTGCAGCCCTGCTGGTAGTAAAGGGTCACCCTCCCTGCAAAAAAAGGGGAAAAAAGGCACCAAATCGACCCAAAATCAGAGTTTGGACTCGGGAAAAAACTGATTTTTTTGCCCTTTTTTCCCCCAAAAAATTCTGATTTTTTTGTCCTTTTTTCTCCCCAAAAAAGGGGGGAAAAGGGCAAAAAAATTAGATTTTTGGGGGGAAAAAAGGGCAAAAAAGGATCAGATTTTGGGAGGAAAAAAGGATCAGATTTGGGGGGAAAAAAGGGCAAAAAAATCAGATTTATTTTTTAAAATATAAGGGCAAAAAAATCAGATTTTTTGGGGGGAGAAAAGATCAAATTTGGGGGGAAAAAAAATCAGATTTTGGGTGGGAAAAAAGTGCAAAAAAATCAGATTTTTTTCGGGGGAAAAGGGCAAGAAAAATCAGATTTTTTGGGGGAAAAACATCAGATTTTGGGGGGGAAAATAGGCAAAAAAATCAGATTTTTTGGGGGAAAAAAAGGCAAAAAAATCAGACTTGGGGGGAGAAAAAGAAAAAAAATCAAAATTTTTTTGGGGAAAAGGGCAAAACAATCAGATTTTTTGGGGAAAAAAGGGCAAGAAAAATCAGATTTTTGAGGGGGAAAAAAGGGCAAAAAAATGAGATTTTTTTGGGAAAAAAGGGCAAAAAAGGATCAAATTTTTTGGGGAAAAAGGGCAAAAAAATCAGATTTTTGAGGGGGAAAAAAGGGCAAAAAAATGAGATTTTTTTGGGGGAAAAAGGGCAAAAAAATCAGATTTTTTGGGGAGAAAAGGGCAAGAAAAATCAGATTTTTGAGGGGGAAAAAAGGGCAAAAAAATGAGTTTTTTTGGGAAAAAAGGGCAAAAAAGGATCAAATTTTTTGGGGAAAAAGGGCAAAAAAATCAGATTTTTTTTTGGGAAAAAATAGCAAGAAAAATCGGATTTTTTGGGGAAAAAAGGGCAAAAAAAATCAGATTTTTGGGGAAAAAAGGGCAAAAAAAAATCAGATTTTGGGGGAAAAATGGGTGAAAAAAGCAGATTTTTTGGGGGAAAAAGGCAAAAAATCAGATTTTTTGGGGGGGAAAAAATCAGATTTTTTGGAGGAAAAAGGCAAAAAAATTCAGATTTTTTTTGGAAAAAAGGGGCAAAAAAAATCAGATTTTTGAGGGAAAAAAGGCAAAAAAAATCAGATTTTTTTGGGGAAAAAAAATCAGATTTTTGGGGGAAAAGGGCTCACCCAGGGAGGTTCTGATGAGGGCACATTTCTCGCGGCGCTCGCAGCTCGTGGCGTTGGCACCTCGGACACACCCGACCAGGGGGATCTTGTAGCGACACACGTGGCACCGAAGGGGCTCCCCTGGCACAGGGGGGGTAAAAGGGGTGACTCAGGTGGCACAAAAACACCCCCAGAACCCCCCCACCCGCTGTTAAATCTGATTTATTTAGGGGATG
>NW_020938510.1:0-2184 GCF_003984885.1 Neopelma chrysocephalum
CATCCCACTCCTCGTTGCACAGGGATTTATTGGGAAGGGATTTAATCGGGAAACGCTGGAATGACCGGGATTGGGTTGAGGGGTCAATCCATGGGATTTTCATCCGACTATTCGTTGCACAGGGATTTAATCAGGAAGGGATTTAATCAGGAAGGAATTTAATTGGGAAGGGATTTAATTGGGAAGGGATTTATTAGGAAGGGATTTAATTGGGAACGGATTTAGTCGGGAAGGGATTTAATTGGGAAGAGCTGGAATGACCGGGATCAGGTTGAGGGGTCAATCCATGGGATCCTCATCCCACTTCTCCTTGCACAGGGATTTAATCGGGAAGAGCTGGAAAGGCCGGGATCAGGTTGAGGGGTCGATCCATGAGATTTTCATCCCACTCCTCATTGCACAGGGATTTATTGGGAAGGGATTTAATCGGGAAGAACTGGAATGACCGGGATCAAATAAGGGGTCAATCAATCCATGGGATCCTCATCCCACTCCTGGTTGCACAGGGATTTATTGGGAAGAGATTTAATCAGGAAGGGATTTAATCGGGAAGGGATTTATTGGGAAGCTCTGGAATGGCCGGGACGGGTCGGGATTGGGATGAGGGGTCAATCCATGGGATCCTCCTCCCACTCCTCGTTGCACAGGTCGGTCTCGCAGCAGGAATATCGGGAAGTGAGTCGGGATTCGGCGTCGGAGGCGCGTTCCCGGCCGCAGTTGAGGGCGGAGGTGCAGCCCTGCTGGTAGTAAAGGGTCACCCTCCCTGCAAAAAAAGGGGAAAAAAGGCACCAAATCGACCCAAAATCAGAGTTTGGACTCGGGAAAAAACTGATTTTTTTGCCCTTTTTTCCCCCAAAAAATTCTGATTTTTTTGTCCTTTTTTCTCCCCAAAAAAGGGGGGAAAAGGGCAAAAAAATTAGATTTTTGGGGGGAAAAAAGGGCAAAAAAGGATCAGATTTTGGGAGGAAAAAAGGATCAGATTTGGGGGGAAAAAAGGGCAAAAAAATCAGATTTATTTTTTAAAATATAAGGGCAAAAAAATCAGATTTTTTGGGGGGAGAAAAGATCAAATTTGGGGGGAAAAAAAATCAGATTTTGGGTGGGAAAAAAGTGCAAAAAAATCAGATTTTTTTCGGGGGAAAAGGGCAAGAAAAATCAGATTTTTTGGGGGAAAAACATCAGATTTTGGGGGGGAAAATAGGCAAAAAAATCAGATTTTTTGGGGGAAAAAAAGGCAAAAAAATCAGACTTGGGGGGAGAAAAAGAAAAAAAATCAAAATTTTTTTGGGGAAAAGGGCAAAACAATCAGATTTTTTGGGGAAAAAAGGGCAAGAAAAATCAGATTTTTGAGGGGGAAAAAAGGGCAAAAAAATGAGATTTTTTTGGGAAAAAAGGGCAAAAAAGGATCAAATTTTTTGGGGAAAAAGGGCAAAAAAATCAGATTTTTGAGGGGGAAAAAAGGGCAAAAAAATGAGATTTTTTTGGGGGAAAAAGGGCAAAAAAATCAGATTTTTTGGGGAGAAAAGGGCAAGAAAAATCAGATTTTTGAGGGGGAAAAAAGGGCAAAAAAATGAGTTTTTTTGGGAAAAAAGGGCAAAAAAGGATCAAATTTTTTGGGGAAAAAGGGCAAAAAAATCAGATTTTTTTTTGGGAAAAAATAGCAAGAAAAATCGGATTTTTTGGGGAAAAAAGGGCAAAAAAAATCAGATTTTTGGGGAAAAAAGGGCAAAAAAAAATCAGATTTTGGGGGAAAAATGGGTGAAAAAAGCAGATTTTTTGGGGGAAAAAGGCAAAAAATCAGATTTTTTGGGGGGGAAAAATCAGATTTTTTGGAGGAAAAAGGCAAAAAAATTCAGATTTTTTTTGGAAAAAAGGGGCAAAAAAAATCAGATTTTTGAGGGAAAAAAGGCAAAAAAAATCAGATTTTTTTGGGGAAAAAAAATCAGATTTTTGGGGGAAAAGGGCTCACCCAGGGAGGTTCTGATGAGGGCACATTTCTCGCGGCGCTCGCAGCTCGTGGCGTTGGCACCTCGGACACACCCGACCAGGGGGATCTTGTAGCGACACACGTGGCACCGAAGGGGCTCCCCTGGCACAGGGGGGGTAAAAGGGGTGACTCAGGTGGCACAAAAACACCCCCAGAACCCCCCCACCCGCTGTTAAATCTGATTTATTTAGGGGATG
>NW_020938513.1:0-2072 GCF_003984885.1 Neopelma chrysocephalum
TTTTTTCCCTCAAAAAATAACCCGGGAAAATTAGATTTTTCTCCTTTTTTTTCCCTCAAAAAATAACCCGGGAAAAATAGATTTTTCCTTTTATTTTTCCTCAAAAAATAACACGGGAAAAATAGATTTTTTTCCTTTTTTTTTCCCTCAAAAAATAATCCCCGATAAAGGGCGCGAAAAGTTTGGAATTAATTCGGTGGGAAAAGGGTGGAAAAGGGGAGAAAATGACCCAAAAAAAGGGGGGAAAGGGGAGAAAATGACCCCAAAAAAATCTCTGCAAAAAGGGTGGAAAAGGGGAGAAAATGACCCAAAAAAGGGTGGAAAAAAGGAGAAAATGACCCCAAAAAAGGGGGGGAAAGGGGAGAAAATGACCCAAAAAAAGGGTGGAAAAAAGGAGAAAATGACCCAAAAAAGGGTGGAAAAAAGGAGAAAATGACCCAAAAAAAGGGGGGAAAAAAGGAGAAAAAATGACCCAAAAAAAGGGGGGAAAAAAGGAGAAAATGACCCAAAAAAGGGTGGAAAAAAGGAGAAAATGACCCAAAAAAAGGGGGGAAAAAAGGAGAAAAAATGACCCAAAAAAAGGGGGGAAAAAAGGAGAAAAAATGACCCAAAAAAAGGGGGGAAAGGGGAAAAAATGCCCCAAAAATTGAATGTTTCTGCCTGGTTTCGAACCAGGGACCTTTCGCATGTGAGGGGAAGGTGAGAACCACTAAGCTACAGAAACTTGGGAATTTTTGGCTCCGGGGGGTCCAAATTTGGGGGAATTCACACAAAAAAATTTATTTTGAAATAAGTTTAATTTAATTTAATTTCCGAATCAATGATTTATTTCCTCGGTTTCATTGTTTGACGGGTAAAATTTTAATTTCATCCGAAAATAATTAAATTTTAAACTGAATTAAGTTCGATTTAATTGGCAAATTAATTATTTATTTAATGCATTTAACTGTTTAATTAATCGAAAGTAATTTATTAATAAAATAATTACAGTAATCGTTGAAAATCCCTTTTCCAACCAAACCTGGGCAACGTTTAACCGTCACCCCCCAAAAATTTATTTTATTATTTAATTATTTGCCTAATTTATTAAATTATTTAATGTATTTAATTATTTATTTTATTTCCTTATTTCATTTATTTATTTTATTTATTTAATTATTTCATTATTTATTTTATTTTATCTATTTAATTTAATTTTATTTAATTAATTATTTAATGTATTTAATTATTTATTTTATTTTATCTATTTAATTGTTTTATTTTATTTATTTAATCATTTAATTAATAAAATCTAATTCAATCATTTAATAATAATTAAACTTTTCAATTAAAACCGCTCCTCGAGGGACGAAATGCCACCTTAAAAAAAAACCCTTTTTTTTTAAAAGAATTTGCCCTTTTTTAAGAGCGTTTTTTCCCCTACATTTAATATTTAGAATTTAACGGTTTAATTCGAGGAAAGATTTTGGATTCTAGAAACGAACGTTTGGAATTTAATGTTTCAATTTTTTAGAAAAGAAGATTTTAAAATGCAGAATTTAACATTCAGAATTTTAGAAAAAATTTAACTGCCACCCAAATTTTAAATTTTATAAATTAAAAAAAATTTTTATTTTTTTTTTAAATTAAAAATTAAAAAAACGAAGGAAAAGACCCCCAAAAAAATTGGATGTTTCTGCCCGGTTTCGATCCGGGGACCTTTCGCGTGTGAGGCGAACGTGATAACCACTACACTACAGAAACTTGGGAATTTTGGGATTTAAACCTCATGTAAAACAACAAAAACCCCAAAATCCCACCCCAAAAATCCCCCAGGAAACGTGAATTTAATTAAATTTTAATAGAATTATTATTAATCCCTTAATTAATCCCTTTGTCGCCTTAAACTATTTTAATTTAATTTTATTTTTTCTGTTAACTCGAATGAAATTTTAATAACATTATTAATGACAATATCAATAATTTTAATAATATTAAATATTATATTATATTATAATTAAATATAATAAAATAAAATTAATAATCTTAATAATAAAAATATTAAATAATTCCTCCATTGCTTTAAATTATTT
>NW_020938513.1:7072-8108 GCF_003984885.1 Neopelma chrysocephalum
AAAATCAAAATATTAAATTCTAAACGTTAAGTTCTGGAATTAAAATCCATCCTAAAAATGAAAATATTAAATTCCAAACGTCAAATTCTAGGATGAAAATATTTTCTAAAATCAAAATATTAAATTCCAAACGTTAAATTCTAGAATTAAAACGTAAAAAGAACCTTCAACAATTAAAATATTTGCAATATTTTTAATTTTTAATCTTTTCCTATTTTGAATATTAAAACTATTTAAACGATTCGGTGCCGTAAATACAGATTTTTGGGGTTTTTTCGGAGGAAAAACCCACGGAAAGGAGTAAAAAAAATCCAAATATTCGGTGCCACAAATACAGATTTTTTTTTTTTTTCGGAGCCAAAAACCCACGGAAAAGAGTAAAAAAAATCCAAATATTCGGTGCTGTTAACCCGGATTTTTTTATTGAAGAATTCGGGGAATTATCGAGGCGCAAAAATCGATTAAAAATATTAAAATTTGGGGTGTTTCTGCCCGGTTTCGAACCGGGGACCTTTCGCGTGTGAGGCGAACGTGATAACCACTACACTACAGAAACCTCCACGGCCCCCAAATTTCTCATTTTACCCCCAGGAAAGTGGAAAAAAAAATCGATTTTTCCACTAATTTACGACGGTTCTTCATCGCCGAATCCAAAATCACGTGAATTGGGTTTTTTTTTTCCCCCGGGTTTTTTATTTTTAATTTTTATTTTGATATTTTTATTAAAATTTTTATTTTTTTATTTTATTTATTTTTTTATTTTATTTATTTTTTATTTTTTATTTATTTTTTATTTATTTATTATTTTTATTTATTTATTTATTTTTAATTTATTTTTTTATTTATTTTATTTATTTTTATTTGCGTTTATTTTTATTTTTTCCCCCCTAAAAAACGTTTTTCTCACCAAATTAAGGAGGTTTTTCATCGCCGAATCCAAAATCGCATGCATTGATTGGGGTTTTTTTTCCCCCAGGGTTTTCTACTTTTATTTTTATTTTTATTTCTATTTTTATTTTTATTTTCATTTTCATTT
>NW_020938514.1:0-2072 GCF_003984885.1 Neopelma chrysocephalum
TTTTTTCCCTCAAAAAATAACCCGGGAAAATTAGATTTTTCTCCTTTTTTTTCCCTCAAAAAATAACCCGGGAAAAATAGATTTTTCCTTTTATTTTTCCTCAAAAAATAACACGGGAAAAATAGATTTTTTTCCTTTTTTTTTCCCTCAAAAAATAATCCCCGATAAAGGGCGCGAAAAGTTTGGAATTAATTCGGTGGGAAAAGGGTGGAAAAGGGGAGAAAATGACCCAAAAAAAGGGGGGAAAGGGGAGAAAATGACCCCAAAAAAATCTCTGCAAAAAGGGTGGAAAAGGGGAGAAAATGACCCAAAAAAGGGTGGAAAAAAGGAGAAAATGACCCCAAAAAAGGGGGGGAAAGGGGAGAAAATGACCCAAAAAAAGGGTGGAAAAAAGGAGAAAATGACCCAAAAAAGGGTGGAAAAAAGGAGAAAATGACCCAAAAAAAGGGGGGAAAAAAGGAGAAAAAATGACCCAAAAAAAGGGGGGAAAAAAGGAGAAAATGACCCAAAAAAGGGTGGAAAAAAGGAGAAAATGACCCAAAAAAAGGGGGGAAAAAAGGAGAAAAAATGACCCAAAAAAAGGGGGGAAAAAAGGAGAAAAAATGACCCAAAAAAAGGGGGGAAAGGGGAAAAAATGCCCCAAAAATTGAATGTTTCTGCCTGGTTTCGAACCAGGGACCTTTCGCATGTGAGGGGAAGGTGAGAACCACTAAGCTACAGAAACTTGGGAATTTTTGGCTCCGGGGGGTCCAAATTTGGGGGAATTCACACAAAAAAATTTATTTTGAAATAAGTTTAATTTAATTTAATTTCCGAATCAATGATTTATTTCCTCGGTTTCATTGTTTGACGGGTAAAATTTTAATTTCATCCGAAAATAATTAAATTTTAAACTGAATTAAGTTCGATTTAATTGGCAAATTAATTATTTATTTAATGCATTTAACTGTTTAATTAATCGAAAGTAATTTATTAATAAAATAATTACAGTAATCGTTGAAAATCCCTTTTCCAACCAAACCTGGGCAACGTTTAACCGTCACCCCCCAAAAATTTATTTTATTATTTAATTATTTGCCTAATTTATTAAATTATTTAATGTATTTAATTATTTATTTTATTTCCTTATTTCATTTATTTATTTTATTTATTTAATTATTTCATTATTTATTTTATTTTATCTATTTAATTTAATTTTATTTAATTAATTATTTAATGTATTTAATTATTTATTTTATTTTATCTATTTAATTGTTTTATTTTATTTATTTAATCATTTAATTATTAAAATCTAATTCAATCATTTAATAATAATTAAACTTTTCAATTAAAACCGCTCCTCGAGGGACGAAATGCCCCCTTAAAAAAACCCCTTTTTTTTTAAAAGAATTTGCCCTTTTTTAAGAGCGTTTTTTCCCCTACATTTAATATTTAGAATTTAACGGTTTAATTCGAGGAAAGATTTTTGATTCCAGAAACGAACGTTTGGAATTTAATGTTTCAATTTTTTAGAAAAGAAGATTTTTAAAATGCAGAATTTAACATTCAGAATTTTAGAAAAAATTTAACTGCCACCCAAATTTTAAATTTTATAAATTAAAAAAAATTTTTTTTTTTTTTTTAAATTAAAAATTAAAAAAACGGAGGAAAAGACCCCCCAAAAAATTGGATGTTTCTGCCCGGTTTCGAACCGGGGACCTTTCGCGTGTGAGGCGAACGTGATAACCACTACACTACAGAAACTTGGGAATTTTGGGATTTAAACCTCATGTAAAACAACAAAAACCCCAAAATCCCACCCCAAAAATCCCCCAGGAAACGCGAATTTAATTAAATTTTAATAGAATTATTATTAATCCCTTAATTAATCCCTTTGTCGCCTTAAACTATTTTAATTTAATTTTATTTTTTCTGTTAACTCGAATGAAATTTTAATAAAATTATTAATGACAATATCAATAATTTTAATAATATTAAATATTATATTATATTATAATTAAATATAATAAAATAAAATTAATAATCTTAATAATAAAAATATTAAATAATTCCTCCATTGCTTTAAATTATTT
>NW_020938515.1:0-2917 GCF_003984885.1 Neopelma chrysocephalum
GGTGGGATGGGAGTGTTTTTGGCACCGGGAGGGTTTTTGGCACCGATTCCCGGCCTGGGAGGGTTTTTGGCACCAGACCTGGCGCGGGTGGAGGGAACGAGGGGTCACTCGGGCAGTGTCCAATTTCTTTAACCATTGATGGGATTTTGGGGTTTCTTTAACCACTGACTTTTAAAAATTATTATATTTTCATTATAATATTATTATTAAATATTAAATTATATTTTAATAAATCATTATTATAGTATTATATAATTATATAACATTATATATAATATATATATACAATATTACATATATAATATATTATATTATAATATATATTACATATATTATAATTATTATATAGTATAAATTATATAGTATATAAATTATATATTGTATATTAAATTATTATATTATTAAATTTATCATTACATTATATTTTCATTTTATTATTATTAAGCATTATATTATATTTTTATTATATTATTATTGAACATTAAACTATACATTTATTTTTAATAAATTATTATATATGATACATTATATTTTTATTTTTAATAAATTATTAGATAATATACAAATTATTACACATTATATAAATTATATATTGTATATTTTTACAGGATCTGAGCCGGGTGTTGGAGCAGCTGCTCCGGGCTCCGCTCCAGGGAAAAACCATCCGAGGCCTCCCCCAGGACCCCAAAGCTCCCGTCGGGATCTCGGATGACCCCAAAGCTCTCAGGTGACCCCAAAAGCTCTCAGGTGACCCCAAAAGCTCTCAGGTGACCCCAAAGCTCTCAGGTGACCCCAAAGCTCTCAGATGACTCTGGTCGAGCTCCAAGGGCTCAACTGGGGCCCAAAAAAAGCCCCGGGAGAAAGGGAACACCCTGGGCAAGGGAAAGATGGAGCTAAAAATAAAAGGGTTTGGGTTGTCCAGGGGCAACTCGGGCAGATTTGGGGGTTGGGCAGTGAATGGGAGGGATAATGGTAATTAAATGATGGGATAATGGTAATTATATTGTGATTATAATGGTATAATTATTATAATATGACATGTTTTAATAGATTATAATATATAATATACAATATAATAGATAATTATAGATAATTATATATAAAATAATATATTATATAATTATATATAATATATAATTATATATAATTATATATAATATATTGCATAATTATTATCATAGATTATACTATATTATAATACATCATGATATACTATAATATTATATATTTATATACTATAATGTATTATAATATAATAGGTTTGAGGCAGTTTTGGAGGTCATGCATTGAATGGGAGTGATAACGATAATTAAATGATATTATAATGATAATTATCTCATGGTTACAATATTATAATTACAATAATATAACATACTATAATATATTATCATAGATTATATAATATATATAATATATTGTATAATAATATATAATTATATTATTATAATAGTAATAATAATAGCATAATAGTAATATAATAATATAATTATTGCAATGTATTGTATAACATTTAATATATATTATTACATTATATATAATATAATATATAATATAATGTAATGTAATATAATATAATATAATATAATATAAAATGATTATAATATATTATAAATATTACAATATATTATAATAACTTTATGATTATAATACAATGAAAATTTAAAAAAAAGAAAAATTAGTAATATTAACGATAATGATAATTAAAATATATTGTTGTTGATTCTTTTCTTGAGGTTGGGGGTTTCCTGTGACGGGGGGGTCTCCGCCAAAACCTTGGAATGATGGAAAACAGGGACAGGAGTGGGGGGGGGGTCAAATTTCCACTGGCAGGGAAACGTGGGATCCTGCAGGGAATGATTTGTCTCCTCCTAACGAGGCCTTGAAATGGGATCGAGGGATCCCATAAATCCTGGTTGGAAAAGCAGAGTCGACACCTCTGGATCAAGGTTTGGAGACAAATCCTGACCCCCCCCGAGGTTCTGCTGGGGCAAAACTGGGCCTGGGATTGTCCTGCAGAGAATTTTCCACCTCTGCCTCCTTCTCGTGTATTTATATGTGTTTATACGTGTATTTGTATGTGTTTTTTCATATATTTATATATTTTATATATTTATTTTATATATATTTATATATATTTGTTACATCTATTTATATATTTATATTATATATATTTATATATTTATATTATATATATTTATATATTTATATATTTTTATTACATATATTTATATATTTATTTTGAATATACTTTTATATATATTTTTATATATTTATATGGTTTAATTTAATATATTTATATATATATTTATATATATTTTATTTTTTACATATATTTTATATGTTTATATATATTACATATATATTTATATATATTTATATATATTTTTATATTTATAGTACATATATTTTTATATATATATACTTATATATATTTATATATTCATATATATTCATATATTTATATATTCCCCTATGGAAGGGGAATTCCTTGTCTCCCACCTTCCACATCTCCTGATCCATAAAGAAACACAAACCCTGTGCTTGTCCCACCTTTTTTCCCCCTCATTTCTGCAGGGAAAGGGTTCATCCCAAAATTTTTTTTACTCATTCCTGCAGGGAAAAGGTTCATCCCAAAATTTTTTTTCCTCATTTCTGCAGGAAAAGGTTCATCCCACCTTTTTTTTTCCCCTCATTTCTGCCCCCCCTTCCCCCCAAGTTCCCCCCACGTACCTGGGAGCCAAGGAGGAAGAGGAGGAGGAGGAAGAATAGGCCAGGGGAGTCCTCCCAAACCGACCGAACCTTCCCAAATTTTGGGAGAGGAGCGAATCCGAAGGGGTCCGGTGGGATCCGGGTCGGGAATCCCGGCGGGAATGGGGGGCCCAGGAGAGGAGCGCGGCCCGGGCGGCCTCGGACATCG
>NW_020938515.1:3017-3935 GCF_003984885.1 Neopelma chrysocephalum
CCCCCCCCCCCCCCCGAGGATCAGATTTGGGAGGAGAAAAAGGGGGAAAAAAGGATCAGATTTGGGGAAAAAAGGGCAAAAAAGGATCCGATTTTGGGGGAAAAAGATGTGGGGAATTGAAGGGGAAAAAAAGGTAAAAAAGGATCAGAGTTGGGGGGGAAAAAGGGGCAAAAAAGGATCCGATTTTGGGGGAAAAAGATGTGGGGAAATGAAGGGCAAAAAAGGATCAGATTTTGGAGGGGAAAAGGGCAAGAAAGGATCAGATTTGGGGGGAAAAAAGGGGCAAAAAAGGATCAGATTTGGGGAGAAAAAGATGTGGAGAAATAAGGGGCAAAAAAGGATCCAATTTTGGGGGAAAAGATGTGGGGAAATAAGGGCAAAAAAGGATCAGATTTAGGGGGAAAAAAGGACAAAAAAGGATCAGATTTGGGGGGAAAAAAGGGGAAAAAAGGATCAGATTTTGGAGGGGAAAAGGGCAAGAAAGGATCAGATTTGGGGGGGAAAAGGGCAAAAAAGGATCAGATTTTGGGGGAAAAAAGGTGTGGGGATCTCCAGGGAATTCTGAGCCTGGAGAGCATTTGGAAAACACGGACACGAGCCCGAGGCAGCTGCCAGAGCTGAGCCGGGTTTATTTTGGAGCCGGGATTAAATCTGGGAGCGCGGGGAGGGTCCCACCCTCGTCCTAAATCCCACCCCCGTCCTAAATGAGGGTGAGGAGCGGCCGGGATTGAATCGGGAAGTGCTGGAATTGGATCTGGGGGGAAAAAGGGGCAAAAAAGGATCAGATTTGGGTCTTCATCCCAATCCTCATTGCACAGGGATTTAATCGGGAAGGGATTTAATCGGGAAGCGCTGGAATGGCCGGGACGGGTTGGGATCAATCAGGGGATCAATCCATGGGATCTTCATCCCACTCCT
>NW_020938516.1:0-2942 GCF_003984885.1 Neopelma chrysocephalum
GGTGGGATGGGAGTGTTTTTGGCACCGGGAGGGTTTTTGGCACCGATTCCCGGCCTGGGAGGGTTTTTGGCACCAGACCTGGCGCGGGTGGAGGGAACGAGGGGTCACTCGGGCAGTGTCCAATTTCTTTAACCATTGATGGGATTTTGGGGTTTCTTTAACCACTGACTTTTAAAAATTATTATATTTTCATTATTATATTATTATTAAATATTAAATTATATTTTAATAAATCATTATTATAGTATTATATAATTATATAACATTATATATAATATATATACAATATTACATATATAATATATTATATTATAATATATATTACATATATTATAATTATTATATAGTATAAATTATATAGTATATAAATTATATATTGTATATTAAGTTATTATGTTATTTAATTTATCATTACATTATATTTTCATTATATTATTATTAAGCATTATATTATATTTTTATTATATTATTATTGAACATTAAACTATACATTTATTTTTAATAAATTATTATATGTGATACATTATATTTTTATTTTTAATAAATTATTAGATAATATACAAATTATTACATATTATATAAATTATATATTGTATATTTTTACAGGATCTGAGCCGGGTGTTGGAGCAGCTGCTCCGGGCTCCGCTCCAGGGAAAAACCATCCGAGGCCTCCCCCAGGACCCCAAAGCTCCCATCGGGATCTCGGATGACCCCAAAGCTCTCAGGTGACCCCAAAAGCTCTCAGGTGACCCCAAAGCTCTCAGGTGACCCCAAAAGCTCTCAGGTGACCCCAAAAGCTCTCAGGTGACCCCAAAGCTCTCAGATGACTCTGGTCGAGCTCCAAGGGCTCAACTGGGGCCCAAAAAAAGCCCCGGGAGAAAGGGAACACCCTGGGCAAGGGAAAGATGGAGCTAAAAATAAAAGGGTTTGGGTTGTCCAGGGGCAACTCGGGCAGATTTGGGGGTTGGGCAGTGAATGGGAGGGATAATGGTAATTAAATGATGGGATAATGGTAATTATATTGTGATTATAATGGTATAATTATTATAATATGACATGTTTTAATAGATTATAATATATAATATACAATATAATAGATAATTATAGATAATTATATATAAAATAATATATTATATAATTATATATAATATATAATTATATATAATTATATATAATATATTGCATAATTATTATCATAGATTATACTATATTATAATACATCATGATATACTATAATATTATATATTTATATACTATAATGTATTATAATATAATAGGTTTGAGGCAGTTTTGGAGGTCATGCATTGAATGGGAGTGATAACGATAATTAAATGATATTATAATGATAATTATCTCATGGTTACAATATTATAATTACAATAATATAACATACTATAATATATTATCATAGATTATATAATATATATAATATATTGTATAATAATATATAATTATATTATTATAATAGTAATAATAATAGCATAATAGTAATATAATAATATAATTATTGCAATGTATTGTATAACATTTAATATATATTATTACATTATATATAATATAATATATAATATAATGTAATGTAATATAATATAATATAATATAATATAAAATGATTATAATATATTATAAATATTACAATATATTATAATAACTTTATGATTATAATACAATGAAAATTTAAAAAAAAGAAAAATTAGTAATATTAACGATAATGATAATTAAAATATATTGTTGTTGATTCTTTTCTTGAGGTTGGGGGTTTCCTGTGACGGGGGGGTCTCCGCCAAAACCTTGGAATGATGGAAAACAGGGACAGGAGTGAGGGGGGGGTCAAATTTCCACTGGCAGGGAAACGTGGGATCCTGCAGGGAATGATTTGTCTCCTCCTAACGAGGCCTTGAAATGGGATCGAGGGATCCCATAAATCCTGGTTGGAAAAGCAGATCCAACACCTCTGGATCGAGGTTTGGAGACAAATCCTGACCCCCCCCCCGAGGTTCTGCTGGGGCCAAACTGGGCCTGGGATTGTCCTGCAGAGAATTTTCCACCTCTGCCTCCTTCTCGTGTATTTATATGTGTTTATACGTGTATTTGTATGTGTTTTTTCATATATTTATATATTTTATATATTTATTTTATATATATTTATATATATTTGTTACATCTATTTATATATTTATATTATATATATTTATATATTTATATTATATATATTTATATATTTATATATTTTTATTACATATATTTATATATTTATTTTGAATATATTTTTATATATATTTTTATATATTTATATGGTTTAATTTCATATATTTTTAGATATATATTTATATATATTTATATATTTTTTACATATATTTTATATGTTTATATATATTACATATATATTTATATATATTTATATATATTTTTATATTTATAGTACATATATTTTTATATATATATACTTATATATATTTATATATTCATATATATTCATATATTTATATATTCCCCTATGGAAGGGGAATTCCTTGTCTCCCACCTTCCACATCTCCTGATCCATAAAGAAACACAAACCCTGTGCTTGTCCCACCTTTTTTCCCCCTCATTTCTGCAGGGAAAGGGTTCATCCCAAAATTTTTTTTACTCATTCCTGCAGGGAAAAGGTTCATCCCAAAATTTTTTTTCCTCATTTCTGCAGGAAAAGGTTCATCCCACCTTTTTTTTTCCCCTCATTTCTGCCCCCCCTTCCCCCCAAGTTCCCCCCACGTACCTGGGAGCCAAGGAGGAAGAGGAGGAGGAGGAAGAATAGGCCAGGGGAGTCCTCCCAAACCGACCGAACCTTCCCAAATTTTGGGAGAGGAGCGAATCCGAAGGGGTCCGGTGGGATCCGGGTCGGGAATCCCGGCGGGAATGGGGGGCCCAGGAGAGGAGCGCGGCCCGGGCGGCCTCGGACATCG
>NW_020938516.1:3042-3959 GCF_003984885.1 Neopelma chrysocephalum
CCCCCCCCCCCCCCCGAGGATCAGATTTGGGAGGAGAAAAAGGGGGAAAAAAGGATCAGATTTGGGGAAAAAAGGGCAAAAAAGGATCCGATTTTGGGGGAAAAAGATGTGGGGAATTGAAGGGGAAAAAAGGGTAAAAAAGGATCAGAGTTGGGGGGGAAAAAGGGGCAAAAAAGGATCCGATTTTGGGGGAAAAAGATGTGGGGAAATGAAGGGCAAAAAAGGATCAGATTTTGGAGGGGAAAAGGGCAAGAAAGGATCAGATTTGGGGGGAAAAAAGGGGCAAAAAAGGATCAGATTTGGGGAGAAAAAGATGTGGAGAAATAAGGGGCAAAAAAGGATCCAATTTTGGGGGAAAAGATGTGGGGAAATAAGGGCAAAAAAGGATCAGATTTAGGGGGAAAAAAGGACAAAAAAGGATCAGATTTGGGGGGAAAAAAGGGGAAAAAAGGATCAGATTTTGGAGGGGAAAAGGGCAAGAAAGGATCAGATTTGGGGGGGAAAAGGGCAAAAAAGGATCAGATTTTGGGGGAAAAAAGGTGTGGGGATCTCCAGGGAATTCTGAGCCTGGAGAGCGTTTGGAAAACACGGACACGAGCCCGAGGCAGCTGCCAGAGCTGAGCCGGGTTTATTTTGGAGCCGGGATTAAATCTGGGAGCGCGGGGAGGGTCCCACCCCATCCTAAATCCCACCCCCGTCCTAAATGAGGGTGAGGAGCGGCCGGGATTGAATCGGGAAGTGCTGGAATTGGATCTGGGGGGAAAAAGGGGCAAAAAAGGATCAGATTTGGGTCTTCATCCCAATCCTCATTGCACAGGGATTTAATCGGGAAGGGATTTAATCGGGAAGCGCTGGAATGGCCGGGACGGGTTGGGATCAATCAGGGGATCAATCCATGGGATCTTCATCCCACTCCT
>NW_020938517.1:0-2478 GCF_003984885.1 Neopelma chrysocephalum
CCTTCCTGGGTGGGAAAAACTCCCTGAGGAATCAGGGAATCCTCTCTCGGTGGGAAGGGAGGGAAAAACTCCCCCAGGAATCAGGGGAATCCTCTCCTGGTGGGAAAAACTCTCTGAGGAATCAGGGAGGGAAAAACTCTCTGAGGAATCAGGGAATCCTCTCTGGGTGGGAAAAACTCCCCGAGGAATCAGGGAATCCTCCCCGGGAAGTGCCGGAGGAGCAGGGGGTGGGCGGAGGGTGAAGATCCCCCCGAGGACGGTCCGGGAGATGCCCTGGGGTCAATCCCTCTCTTTCCCCCCCCCCCCCGGCAGTTCTGGTGACCCTGGACCCCTCCACGGCCCACCCGCAGCTCGTGGTGGCCCCCAACGGCCTCAGCGTGAGGTGGGAACCCCCCCAGGACCCCCCTGAAGACCCCCCTGAGGAGCCACCCCAGGACCACCCCGAGGAGGGGCTCGACCCCGACCCCTCCGACCCCTCAAACCCCTTCCCGGAACACCCCAAGGACCCCCCTGAGGAGGGGTTTGACCCCGACCCCTCGGACCACTGGGACCCCCCCCAAAACCCCTTGGAGGACCCCCCCGAAGAAGGGCTCGACCCCAACCCCTCTGACCACTGGGACTCCTCCCCGAAACCCCCCCAGGACCCCCCCGAGGAGGGTCCTGACCCCAACCCTGACCCCAACCCCGACCCCTCGGTGCGGGGCCACCCGGGCGTCACCTCCGGGCGCCGCTGCTGGGACGTGGAGGTGTCGCCCCGGGGCTCGTGGGCTCTTGGGGTGGCCCCGGAGACCCCCCCGGGCGAGCTGTGGTCCATGGGGCTGTGCCAGGGGCAGCTCTGGGCGCTCACGGCCCTGGAGCGGGTGCCCCTGGGGCGGGTGAGGGTCCCCAGGAGGGTGAGGGTGTCCCTGGACCACGACGGGGGCCGGGTGGCTTTTTTCGACGGGGAGAGGAGGGAGTTGATCTTTGCCTTCCCCGCGGCCTCGTTCGGGGGGCGGAGGGTGCACCCCTGGTTCCTGGTGTGGGGGGAGGGAGCCCGGATCGACCTGTGCCCCTGAGACACCCCAAAATGTAGCATTGGCGCGATGGAATTGTCCCGGAAGTAAAGAAACCCCAAAACGAAGCGTTGGAGTGAAGGAATCCCGCCCCAAAATAGGGAAACCCCAAAACGAGGCATCTAAACCCCAAAAGGAAGCATTGTCATGATGGAATCCTCCCCAAAAAATAGGGAAACCCCAAAATGAAGGATTGACAGGATGGGAACCGCCCCAAAAATAGGGAAACCCCAAAATGAAGCGTTGGTGTGATGGAAATCACCCCAAAAATAGGGAAACCCCAAAAGGAAGCATTGGGATGATGGGATCCTCCCAAAAATAGGGAAACCCCAAAACGAAGCGTTGGCACAGTGGGAACCACCCCAAAAATAGGGAAATCCCAAAACGAAGCATCTAAACCTCAAAACGAAACACTGACACCCCAAAATGAAGCATTGGCATGATGGAATTCTCCCAGAAATAAAGAAAAAACCAAAACGAAGCATTGGCACGGTAGGAACCACCCCAAAAATAGGGAAACCCCCAAATGAAGCATTGGCACCATGGAATCCTCCTCAAAACTAGGGAAACCCCGAAACGAAGCAGAGCCACGTCTGTCCCCCCATATCCTGACCCCTCCTCTCCCCTCTTTGAGATGAAGTAAAAAACGGTTTTGGTGGTTCCTGAGGGAATTTTGGTGGTTCCTGAGTGGTTTTAGATGGTTCCTGAGAGGTTTTGGTGGTCCCTCAGGGGTTTTTGATGGTCCCTGAGGGGTTTTGGTGGTTTCTGAGTGGCTTTGGTGGTTCCTGAGGGGTTTTTGTGGTTTCTGAGGGGGTTTTGATGATTCCTGAGCATTCCTGATGGTTCCTGAGGGGGTTTGATGGTTCCTGAGGGGTTTTTGATGGTTTCTGAGGGGTTTTGGTGGTTCCTGAGTGGTTTTTGATGGCTCCTGAGTGGTTTTTGGTGGTTCCTGAAGATTTTTGCTGATTCCTGAGGGGTTTTGCTGATTCCTGAGGAGTTTTGCTGGTCCCTGAGTGCTTTTTGCTGGTCCCCAATGGGAACCCCTCCATATCCCCCCCTCCCATCACGGGCACACCCTCAGCTGCGCCCTTGCCCCCACCACCCACAGCCAGGGCCGGACCCTCTCCCCGGCAAAAGCCGCTCGGGAGAAGAGGAAGAGGAGCCCCCCCCCTCCTCCTCCTCCTCCTCCTCCTCCTCCTCCTCCTTCCTCCCCATCGAAGAAGGCCACGGTGCCCGCGGGGTAGTCCAGGTGGACGCTGACCCTGCGGGGCCCCCGGCGCAGGGGCAACGGGGTCACTTTTCGGGGGGTCAGCGCCCTCAGCTGCCCCCCCCAGCGCTCCAGGCCCCAAATCCCTCCTTGGGGCCCCAAAGTGGGGCGTCCCTTCCTGGGCAGGGAGTCCCGGGCCACCCCCAGGGCCCAGTCGCC
>NW_020938518.1:0-2589 GCF_003984885.1 Neopelma chrysocephalum
CCTTCCTGGGTGGGAAAAACTCCCTGAGGAATCAGGGAATCCTCTCTCGGTGGGAAGGGAGGGAAAAACTCCCCCAGGAATCAGGGGAATCCTCTCCTGGTGGGAAAAACTCTCTGAGGAATCAGGGAATCCTCTCTGGGTGGGAAAAACTCCCCGAGGAATCAGGGAATCCTCCCCGGGAAGTGCCGGAGGAGCAGGGGGTGGGCGGAGGGTGAAGATCCCCCCGAGGACGGTCCGGGAGATGCCCTGGGGTCAATCCCTCTCTTTCCCCCCCCCCCCCGGCAGTTCTGGTGACCCTGGACCCCTCCACGGCCCACCCGCAGCTCGTGGTGGCCCCCAACGGCCTCAGCGTGAGGTGGGAACCCCCCCAGGACCCCCCTGAAGACCCCCCTGAGGAGCCACCCCAGGACCACCCCGAGGAGGGGCTCGACCCCGATCCCTCCGACCCCTTGAACCCCTTCCTGGAACACCCCGAGGACCCCCCAGAGGAGGAGTTTGACCCCAACCCCTCTGACCACTGGGACCCCTTCCCGAAACCCCCCCAGGACCCCCCCAAGAAGGGGCTTGGCCCCGACCCCTCTGACCCCTCAAACCCCTTCCCGGAACACCCCAAGGACCCCCCTGAGGAGGGGTTTGACCCCGACCCCTCGGACCACTGGGACCCCCCCCAAAACCCCTTGGAGGACCCCCCCGAAGAAGGGCTCGACCCCAACCCCTCTGACCACTGGGACTCCTCCCCGAAACCCCCCCAGGACCCCCCCGAGGAGGGTCCTGACCCCAACCCTGACCCCAACCCCGACCCCTCGGTGCGGGGCCACCCGGGCGTCACCTCCGGGCGCCGCTGCTGGGACGTGGAGGTGTCGCCCCGGGGCTCGTGGGCTCTTGGGGTGGCCCCGGAGACCCCCCCGGGCGAGCTGTGGTCCATGGGGCTGTGCCAGGGGCAGCTCTGGGCGCTCACGGCCCTGGAGCGGGTGCCCCTGGGGCGGGTGAGGGTCCCCAGGAGGGTGAGGGTGGCCCTGGACCACGACGGGGGCCGGGTGGCTTTTTTCGACGGGGAGAGGAGGGAGTTGATCTTTGCCTTCCCCGCGGCCTCGTTCGGGGGGCGGAGGGTGCACCCCTGGTTCCTGGTGTGGGGGGAGGGAGCCCGGATCGACCTGTGCCCCTGAGACACCCCAAAATGTAGCATTGGCGCGATGGAATTGTCCCGGAAGTAAAGAAACCCCAAAACGAAGCGTTGGAGTGAAGGAATCCCGCCCCAAAATAGGGAAACCCCAAAACGAGGCATCTAAACCCCAAAAGGAAGCATTGTCATGATGGAATCCTCCCCAAAAAATAGGGAAACCCCAAAATGAAGGATTGACAGGATGGGAACCGCCCCAAAAATAGGGAAACCCCAAAATGAAGCGTTGGTGTGATGGAAATCACCCCAAAAATAGGGAAACCCCAAAAGGAAGCATTGGGATGATGGGATCCTCCCAAAAATAGGGAAACCCCAAAACGAAGCGTTGGCACAGTGGGAACCACCCCAAAAATAGGGAAATCCCAAAACGAAGCATCTAAACCTCAAAACGAAACACTGACACCCCAAAATGAAGCATTGGCATGATGGAATTCTCCCAGAAATAAAGAAAAAACCAAAACGAAGCATTGGCACGGTAGGAACCACCCCAAAAATAGGGAAACCCCCAAATGAAGCATTGGCACCATGGAATCCTCCTCAAAACTAGGGAAACCCCGAAACGAAGCAGAGCCACGTCTGTCCCCCCATATCCTGACCCCTCCTCTCCCCTCTTTGAGATGAAGTAAAAAACGGTTTTGGTGGTTCCTGAGGGAATTTTGGTGGTTCCTGAGTGGTTTTAGATGGTTCCTGAGAGGTTTTGGTGGTCCCTCAGGGGTTTTTGATGGTCCCTGAGGGGTTTTGGTGGTTTCTGAGTGGCTTTGGTGGTTCCTGAGGGGTTTTTGTGGTTTCTGAGGGGGTTTTGATGATTCCTGAGCATTCCTGATGGTTCCTGAGGGGGTTTGATGGTTCCTGAGGGGTTTTTGATGGTTTCTGAGGGGTTTTGGTGGTTCCTGAGTGGTTTTTGATGGCTCCTGAGTGGTTTTTGGTGGTTCCTGAAGATTTTTGCTGATTCCTGAGGGGTTTTGCTGATTCCTGAGGAGTTTTGCTGGTCCCTGAGTGCTTTTTGCTGGTCCCCAATGGGAACCCCTCCATATCCCCCCCTCCCATCACGGGCACACCCTCAGCTGCGCCCTTGCCCCCACCACCCACAGCCAGGGCCGGACCCTCTCCCCGGCAAAAGCCGCTCGGGAGAAGAGGAAGAGGAGCCCCCCCCCTCCTCCTCCTCCTCCTCCTCCTCCTCCTCCTCCTTCCTCCCCATCGAAGAAGGCCACGGTGCCCGCGGGGTAGTCCAGGTGGACGCTGACCCTGCGGGGCACCCGGCGCAGGGGCAACGGGGTCACTTTTCGGGGGGTCAGCGCCCTCAGCTGCCCCCCCCAGCGCTCCAGGCCCCAAATCCCTCCTTGGGGCCCCAAAGTTGGGCGGCCCTTCCTGGGCAGGGAGTCCCGGGCCACCCCCAGGGCCCAGTCGCC
>NW_020938519.1:0-5589 GCF_003984885.1 Neopelma chrysocephalum
CTCTCCCTCGTCTTCCCTCCTCTCCCTCGTCTTCCCTCCTCTCCCTCCCTTGCCTTCCCTCCCATCCCTCACCTTCCCCACCCTCCCAACCCTCTCCCGCCCCATCCAACCCCCCCTGCATCCCCCATCCCGGCTCCATCCACCCCCACAACCCCCCAAAACCCCCTTTAACCCCCTCCCTCCTTCTCCCAGCCACCCTGACGCTGGACCCGGACACGGCTCACCCCCGGCTGGAGCTGTCGGGGGACGGGAAGCGCGTCCGCTGCCTCGGGGGGACCCGGCGGCCCCTCCCCGACCACCCCAAGCGCTTCGACTCGTCCCGCTGCGTCCTGACCCTGCAGGGCTTCACCTCGGGCCGCCACTACTGGCGGGTGCTGGTGGGGGCCGGGGGGGCCGCCTGGGCGCTGGGGGTGGCCAAGGAATCCGTGCCCAGGAAGGGTCGGGTCCGCGTCGAGCCCCGGGGCGGGATTTGGGCCGTGGGGCACTGCGGGAGCCGCTGCCAAGCCCTGGCCTCGCCCGCCGTGCCCCTGGCCCTGCGGGACCCCCCCAGGGTGGTGGGGGTCTTCCTGGACTACGAGGGGGGGCGGGTGGCCTTTTTCGATGGTGGGAGGGAGGAGGAGGAGGAGGAGGAGCCGCTGTTCGCGTATCCCCCGACGAGCTTCGGGGGGGAGAGGGTCCTGCCCCTGCTCTGCCTGGGCAGGGGGGGGGAGTTCACGCTGTGCCCGTGACCCCCCCTGTCCCTGTGACCCCCCCGCTCCCGCCTCGCCCCAAAATTCCCCTTTTCCCGGCGTTTCTGTCAACGGGAAGAACAAGTTTGGGATGATCCCAATCCGAGAGATTTTCTGCTCTTCCTGGGCGGGGGGGGACGGGTCAAGCTGTGCCCGTGACCCCCCCTGTCCCTGTGACCCCCCCCGCTCCTGCCTCACCCACCGAGGGGGATTTTGGGGTGGAAAAATTCCCCTTTCCCCGTGGTTTCTGTCAACGAGAACAAGAAGTTTGGGATGATCCCGATCCGAGAGATTTTTCTGCTCCGGTGGGGGGTGAGGGGATGGAGAGGAGGAAGGACTCGAAATAACGGGAAATTGGGAATAATGGGGTCGGTCAGAAGGATCTGTTGGCGCCCGGGGCCGCCGGGATCGTCTCCTGGGAGCTGGGATCCACCAGGATCATCTCCTGGGAGCTGGGATCCATCGGGGTCACAGCCTGGGGTCCATCGGGGTCAAAACCCTGGGGGACATCGGGGTCAGATCCTGGGACCTGGGATCCATCAGGGTTAAATTCTGGGAGCTGAGATCCACCAGGATCATCTCCTGGGATCTGGGATCCATCAGGGTCACATCCTGGGATCCATCGGGGTCAAACCTTTTACTTACGAATCCTTTTACTCGCAAATCCTTTTTTTACGGGTCCTTTCACTTCTCCTTTTGGCGCGGGAAGGGGGTCGGGGTGGCAAAAATTCTCACCTCGAATTTTCCCCCGCCGGGCTCGGGACACTCAGAGCGAAACTTTCGGGCTCGAAAGTTTCGAAAAACAACTTTATTTTGGGTTCATGTGGAAAAAAAAAGTCGATTTCTTGAGGGGTGAGAGGTGCGGGGAGCGGCGCCGGGGTGACCACGGCGCCCCTGTAAATGAGCCGTTAATTAAGGGCGCGTTAATCACCGGGAATTGTCGCCGGGCGCGGGGTCGAGAGGGAGATTTAGGGTCGGGTGACAGGAGGGGTGACAGGAAGGGGGTGACAAGAAGGGGATCAGAGGAAGGGGTGACAGGAGGGGTGATAGGAAGGGGTGACAGGAATTGGTGACAGAAGGGGGGTGACAGGAGGGGTGACAGGAGGGGGTGACAGAGAGGGGGTGACAGGAGGGGGTGACAGGAGGGGGGTGACAGGAGGGGTGACAGGAAGGGATGACAGGAGGGGGTGACAAGAAGAGGATCAGAGGACGGGGTGACAGGAGGGGGTGAAAGGAAGGGGTGACAGGAGGGGGTGACAGGAATTGGTCACAGGGAGGTGTGACAGGAGGGGGGTGACAGGAGGGGGGGTGACAGGAAGCTGGTGACAGCACGGGGGGGGGCGCGACAAAAAGCGGTGACAGGAGGGAGGTGACACCCAAGGGACGCCTCCCCTCGCCCTGTGAGCACCCAAATGAAAGCCTCTCCCCATTCCCGGGGGTCCCCAATGTCCCATTTGCCCCCCGAGGCCTCCTGCCCCGTGTGCCTGGAGCTGTTCCGTGACCCCGTGTCCATCCACTGCGGCCACAACTTCTGCCGGGGCTGCATCGAGCGCTGCTGGGAGTGGGCCACCGACACCTTCCCCTGCCCCCGGTGCCGGGAGACGGCGCCGGAACGGAGCCTCCGCCCCAGCCGGGAGCTCGCCAAGGTCCTCGACATCGCCCGCAGGCTCGGCCTGGGCGGGGAAGGGGAGGAGGAGGAGGAAGAGGAAGGTTGTAGGAAGCACCGGGAGCCGCTCAGGGTGTTCTGCAAGGAGGATGGAGCCGCGCTGTGCGGGGTCTGCAGAGAGTCCCGTGCCCACCGTGCCCACACCTTGGTGCCCCTGGGGGACGCTCGGGGGGAGTACGAGGTAAGGGGGGGAAGGGGGGGGGGTTGGGGGATTCCCTGGACTTGGTCCGGGGTGGGAATGACCCCCCAGAGGTGCTCCTTTGGTGGGTTGGGGGGTGGAGGGGGGTGGTTGCCCTCCCTCCCTTTGTAGGGTTGGCACGGGGGGTTTGGCCGTGGTGGGACTCCTGATCCATGGTTGGACTCCTGATCCATCCCTGTTGGGCTCCTGATCCATCCTGTTTGGATTCCTGATCCATGGTTGGGCTCCTGATCCATCCATGGTTGGATTCCTGATCCCTGGTTGGGCTCCTGATCCATTCCTGGTTGGATTCCTGATCCCTGGTTGGGGTCCTGATCCATCCCTGTTGGACTCCTGATCCCTGGTTGGACTCCTGGTCCATCCCTGGTTGGACTTCTGATCCATCCATGGTTTGGATTCCTGATCCATCCGTGGTTGGACTCCTGATCCATGGTTGGACTCCTGATCCATGGTTGTTCTCCTGATCCATTCCTGGTTGTTCTCCGGTCCATCCCTGGTTGGATTCCTAATCCACGTTTGGACTCCTGATCCCCCCTAAACCAGCGGGAATGTGGGCAACCAAAAAAAACAGGAAATGTTTTCCTGGCCCAGAATTCCTGGAGCGGAACCCCCTCCCCAGGGTGGTTTTTTTTTGGGGGGGGATTGTCCCAAATTTCCAGAGAAACGGGGCCTTTCCTTCTTTTCTCTCCTCCCTCAGGCACAACTCCAGGCCCGGCTGCAAACCCTGAGGGAAGACAGGGACAAACTCCTGGAATTCCGGGAGGCTGAAATGAGGAGGAACTGGGAGTGTTTGGTAAATCTTCCGAGGGGAGGAGTGGTCAGGATTTGATTCCTTGGGAATTTCGGGATTTGATTCCTTGGGAAATTCGGGGTCTCGCTGCTTGAGAATTTTGGGATTTGATTCCTTGGGAAATTCGGGATCTTGCTGCTTGGGAATTTCAGGATTTGATTCCTCGGGAAATTCAGGGTCTCACTGCTTGGGAATTTTGGGATTTGATTCCTTGGGAAATTCGGGATCTCACTGCTTGGGAATTTTGGGATTTGTTTCCTTGGGAAATTCGGGGTCTCACTGCTTGGGAATTTCGGGATTTGTTTCCTTGGGAATTTTGGGATTTGCTTCCCCGGGAAATTCGGGATCTCGCTGCTTGGGAATTTTGGGATTTGCTTCCTCAGGAAATTCGGGATCATGCTGCTTGGGAATTTTGGGATTTGATTCCTTGGGAAATTCAGATGTTGCTGCTTGAGAACTTCAGGATTTGATTCCTCGGGAAATTCGGGATCTCGCTGCTTGGGAATTTCGGGATTTGCTTCCTCAGGAAATCCGGGATCTCGCTGTTTGGGAATGTGGGGGGTGGGTGTCTCCTGTTGGATTTTGGGGGGGTCTCATCCCTGGGCTTGGGATCCCTCCTGGATGCCAAATCCCGCCCCCGTTCCCGCAGGAAAAGACGGAATCCGAGCGGCAGAGGATCCTCTCCCACTTCCAAGGGCTCCGGGTGTCCCTGGAGGATCACGCCCGGGGGCTCCTGGCCCGGCTCCGGGACCTGGAAAAGGAGCTGGAAAAGGAGCAGGAGGAAAACCTGACGAGCCTGACCCAGGAGATTTCCCGGCTGGAAAACCGCATCCAGGAGCTGGAGGAGAAGAGCCGGGAACCCACCAGGACCTTCCTGAGGGTGAGGGGGGAAGGGGATGGAGCTGGGAATCCACCCCATGGACTTGGGAATCTCCAGTTTTCCCTGAATCCATCCCGTGGCCTCGGGAATCTCCAATTTTAACCTTTCCCTGATTCCAAAACCCTCTCCCTGAATTCCCTCTTCCCTCTCTCTCCTCCCATTTTAATGTTTCCCTGAATCCCTCCCACAGCCTCGGGAATCTCCCATTTTAACCTTTCCCTGATTCCAAGCCCCATTCCCTGAATTCCCTCTTCCCTCTCTCCCTTTCCAGGACATCGGCAGCACCCTGAGCAGGCACGGATGGGAATTCCCGACTTTTCCAGGCTGGGATTTGGGGCTTGGATCTCGTGTTTCTCCTGCCTCGGAGGCCAAAATATTCGGGTTTGGGGTCAGGGGGTTCCTCGGGCTCCCTAAAATTCCTCCTTCCCTCCTTCCCAAAGGCTCCAAAACGAACATTTCCAGCTGCCCCCGTCGCCTCTTCCGGGGCTGGAAAAGAAAATCGGCAAATTCAGGGAGAAAAACCTGGTCCTGGAGGAGACCCTGAGGAGCTTCCAAGGTATCGTGGTGATTATAGTTTATTTTTATATTCATTAGATTGAATTTTATGTGTTTATTACGTTTGTTATAGGGGGGTGTGGCCTTAAATTATGTTTATTTACTTAGGGTGCATTTTATTGTAATTTTATTTATAAGGTATATTTATATTTATAAAGTATATTTATATTTATATTTATAAGGTTTATTATATATATTTTATTTATAAGGTATATTTTATTTATTTTATTTGTTGCATTTTATTGTGATTTAATTTTATTGTGATTTTATTTATAAGGTATATTCATATTTATAAGGTATATTTATAGGGTTTATTATATATATTTTATTTATAAGGTATATTTTATTTAATTTATTGCATTTTATTGCAATTTTATTTTATTGCGATTTTATTTATAAGGTACATTTACATTTATAAGGTATATTTATAAGGCATATTCCATGCATTTTATTTATAAGGTACATTTTATTAATTAAATTTATTGCGAATTATTGACTAATCACCAATTAATAAATCCGATATTAATTAATGTGTCTCTGCCCTCCCCCTTTCCAGACATCCTGATGTTCGAGCTGCCCGAAAAGAGTAAGTTTGGATCTCTGAGGAATCAGGGAATCCTCTCCTGGTGGGAAAAACTCCCCCAGGAATCAGGGAGGGAAAAACTCCCCGAGGAATCCGGGAATCCTCCCCGGGTGGGAAAAACTCCCCGAGGAATTGGGGAATCCTTCCTGGGTGGGAAAAACTCCCTGAGGAATCAGGGAATCCTCTCT
>NW_020938520.1:0-3144 GCF_003984885.1 Neopelma chrysocephalum
TTCCCTTCCCTTCCCTTCCCTTCCCTTCCCTTCCCTTCCCTTCCCTTTTTTTCCCCACAGTGATGGATGTGGAGACACTTCTGCGCCTCCCAGGGAAGAATTTCTTCCCAAAATCCAACTTAAACCCGGATTTCAGAAATAATTTCTTCCCAAAATCCAACTTAAACCCGGATTTCAGGAATAATTTCTTCCCAAAATCCAACTTAAACCCGGATTTTCACGGGTTATTGCAGATCTTTTTCTCCCGCGAGCGGGACACATTCCCAGATTCCCCCTTATTAATCCGTAGGGAAAACAGGAATCACCTGATTGTTTTCCCTTCCCCCCGATCCCTGTCCCCGACTTAATCCATTTATGGGTTTATTTTCCACCTTTCCCTCGCTGTTCAAAGGTCTGGAGCGTTTCTGGGTCCAAAGATTACGAGCCCTGGGAAAAAAAAGTCCTTTCCTGGGAAAAAAAAAAAAAAAGGGCTTTAATTTAAAAAGGGAATTCCCCTGGAATTTCTGGCCGGGAGGAATCCTCGGAATTCCATCCCCTGGAACGTCTCCGGATGTTTTTCCATTTTTTCCCGCGGCAGGAGCGGGTGGACGCGGAGAGGAGAAGGGTCGTGTCCCAGATCCGGGAGCTGCGGCGGCTCCTGGAAGGGCAGGAGCGGCTCCTGCTGGACAGGCTGGAAAAGCTGGAGCGGGAGATCCTCGGGAAGCAGGAGGGGAACCTCGGGAGGCTCTCGGAGCAGATCTGCGGCGTCGCGGAGAGGATCCGGGAGCTGGAGGAGAAGTGTCGGCAGCCGCCCTGGGAGCTCCTGGAGGTGGGAGCCCGGGATTCCCGGGACACCCTGAGCCGAGGGAATCCCAAAGGGAACCCCGGGATCGAGACCCCCGAGCCGAGGGAATCCCAAATGGAACCCCGGGATCGAGACCCCCGAGCCGAGGGAATCCCAAATGGAACCCCAGGATCACGGGTTGGGTGGGAAGGGACCCCCTAGACTTCAACCCCACCGGGTCTCCCCGAGCCCTGCCCCAAAAACTCCCCATAAAATTCATCTTTTTGAGCTTTTCTCCTCAAATTATCCCCTTGGGAGACCCTTATGGAATCCCAAATGGAACCCCAGGATCCTGGTTTGGGTGGGAAGGGACCCCCCTAGACTTTAACCCCACTGAGTTTCCCCAAGTGCTTCCCCTAAAAATTCCCCATAAAATTATCTTTCCAGGCTTTTCTCCCCAAATTATCCCCTTGGGAGACCCTTGGCCTTCAGACCCCATTTAGGGAATCCCAAATGGATCCTAAGGGATCCTGGGTTGGGTGGGAAGGGACCCCCTGGACTTCAACCCCACTGGGTTTCCCCAAGTCCTGCCCCAAAAACTCCCTATAAAATTCATCTTTTGAAGTTTTCTCCCCAAATTATCCCCTTGGGAGACCCTTGACCACCAGCCCCCATTTAGGGAATCCTAAATGGATCCTAAGGGATCCTGGTTTGGGTGGGAAGGGACCCCCTGGACCACCACGGGTCTTCCACCCCGTTGGGTTTCCCCGAGTCCTGCCCCAAAAACTCCCCATAAAATTCATCTTTTGAAGTTTTCTCCCCAAATTATCCCCTTGGGAGACCCTTGGCCTTCAGACCCCATTTAGGGAATCCCAAATGGAACCCCAGGATCCTGGTTTGGGTGGGAAGGGACCCCCTAGACTTCAACCCCACCGGGTTTCCCCGAGTCCTGCCCCAAAAACTCCCCATAAAACGCATCTTTTGAAGCTTTTCTCCCCAAGTTTGGGATTTTAAAGGAGCAGAGGAGCTCGTTAGGAGCTCGTCAGCCCCGGGAACACCCTCCTGGCACATTAAAGGGGGGGTTGGTGACATGAAGGAGCCGTGACCTCGCCCAGGATGGCCCCAAACCCCTCATTTGGGCAGAGCAGAGCCCCGGGGTCACCCCCAGGCCCCCCCCGGGGCCTCTCCTGGTTGTTTCCACCCTGCCCTGACCTGATTTTCCGTCTCTCCTTCTCTCTTTTAGGGCAGCAGAGAAATCCTGAGCAGGTTTGTGGCTCCTCATCCGCCTCCATTCCACATTCCTGTTCTTTTCCCTGTGCTGGTGGACCCCAAAACCTGCCCAAAAACCCCCAAAAATCCGTGGCAGGGACGTGTAGGAGGCAACCAGGACACCCCAAAGGTCCAAGGAGGGTGGGGAAGGTCAACTCCTCCTCTGTGACCCCTGAAAACCTCCCTGTTCCTGCAGGGACGAGCTTATCCTGGGAAAAATAGGGATCCAACGGCTAAAAACCATGGATTTTAAGGGCTGAGGGGTCCAGCCGGGTGGGAGGGAGTCTGGAATTAGGGTTTTTTTCCAGGTTGGAGGAGGACAATGCCCAGGAACCAGAGGAGACACCCCCTGAGCCGGGGGAGCAGCTCCCGGGGCTGCCCCGGCACAACGGGACCCTCAGGGAGGTGCTGAGGACATTCCAAGGTAGGGAAGGACAGGGAAAGGGGTTGGAGGGACAGGGAAGGGGCTGGAGGGACAGGGAAGGGGCTGGAAGTGGGGCTGGAGGTGGGGTTGGGTCGGTGCCACCTCCAGAAACCATCTTCCGGAGGTGAAAATCCCAAATGTTTCCACGTGGGAACTTCCCAGGGGTGAGAAATCCCAAATATTTCCCTCCTCTCCCTCCCTTGTCTTCCCTCCTCTCCCTTGTCCTTCCTCCTCTCCCTTGTTTTCCCTCCTCTCCCTCCCTTCTCTTTCCTCCTCTTCCTTTTCTTCCCTCCTCTCCCTCATCTTTCCCACTCTCCCTCCCTCGTTGTTCCTCCTCTCCCTCCCCTCTTTTCCTTCCTCTCTCTCCAATATTTTTCCTCCTCTCCCTCCCTTGTTTTTCCTCCTCTCCCTCCCTTGTCCTTCCTCCTTTCCCTCCCTTATTTTCCCTCCTCTCCCTCCAATATTTTTCCTCCTCTCCCTCTCGTCTTTCCTCCTCTTCCTTGTCCTTCCTCCTCTCCCTTGTCTTCCTTCCTCCTCTCCCTTGTCTTCCCTCCTCTCCCTCCCTTGTCCTTCCTTGTCTCCCTTGTTTTTCCTCCTCTCCCTCCATTATTTTCCCTCCTCTCCCTCCCTTCTTTTCCCTCCTCTCCCTCGTCTTCCCTCCTCTCCCTCGTCTTCCCTCCTCTCCCTC
>NW_020938521.1:0-311 GCF_003984885.1 Neopelma chrysocephalum
CCGGGAGGGTTTTTGGCACCGGTTCCCGGCGATCGGGGACCGATTCCCGGTGATCAGGGACCGATTCCCGGTGGGATGGGAGTGTTTCTGGCACCGGGAGGGTTTTTGGCACCGGTTCCCGACCGGGCTGCGAGGGTTTTTGGCACCGGGAGGGATTTTGGCCCCGGGAGGGTTTTTGGCACCGATTCCCGGCGGACTGGGAGGGATTTTGGCACCGGGAGGGTTTTTGGCACCGGGAGAGTTTTTGGCACCGGTTCCCGGCGATCGGGGACCGATTCCCGGCGATCAGGGAATCAATTCCCGGTGATCAG
>NW_020938522.1:0-311 GCF_003984885.1 Neopelma chrysocephalum
CCGGGAGGGTTTTTGGCACCGGTTCCCGGCGATCGGGGACCGATTCCCGGTGATCAGGGACCGATTCCCGGTGGGATGGGAGTGTTTCTGGCACCGGGAGGGTTTTTGGCACCGGTTCCCGACCGGGCTGCGAGGGTTTTTGGCACCGGGAGGGATTTTGGCCCCGGGAGGGTTTTTGGCACCGATTCCCGGCGGACTGGGAGGGATTTTGGCACCGGGAGGGTTTTTGGCACCGGGAGAGTTTTTGGCACCGGTTCCCGGCGATCGGGGACCGATTCCCGGCGATCAGGGAATCAATTCCCGGTGATCAG
>NW_020938523.1:0-5790 GCF_003984885.1 Neopelma chrysocephalum
CTCTCCCTCGTCTTCCCTCCTCTCCCTCGTCTTCCCTCCTCTCCCTCCCTTGCCTTCCCTCCCATCCCTCACCTTCCCCACCCTCCCAACCCTCTCCCGCCCCATCCAACCCCCCCTGCATCCCCCATCCCGGCTCCATCCACCCCCACAACCCCCCAAAACCCCCTTTAACCCCCTCCCTCCTTCTCCCAGCCACCCTGACGCTGGACCCGGACACGGCTCACCCCCGGCTGGAGCTGTCGGGGGACGGGAAGCGCGTCCGCTGCCTCGGGGGGACCCGGCGGCCCCTCCCCGACCACCCCAAACGCTTCGACTCGTCCCGCTGCGTCCTGACCCTGCAGGGCTTCACCTCGGGCCGCCACTACTGGCGGGTGCTGGTGGGGGCCGGGGGGGCCGCCTGGGCCCTGGGGGTGGCCAAGGAATCCGTGCCCAGGAAGGGTCGGGTCCGCGTCGAGCCCCGGGGCGGGATTTGGGCCGTGGGGCACTGCGGGAGCCGCTGCCAAGCCCTGGCCTCGCCCGCCGTGCCCCTGGCCCTGCGGGACCCCCCCAGGGTGGTGGGGGTCTTCCTGGACTACGAGGGGGGGCGGGTGGCCTTTTTCGATGGTGGGAGGGAGGAGGAGGAGGAGGAGGAGCCGCTGTTCGCGTATCCCCCGACGAGCTTCGGGGGGGAGAGGGTCCTGCCCCTGCTCTGCCTGGGCAGGGGGGGGGAGTTCACGCTGTGCCCGTGACCCCCCCTGTCCCTGTGACCCCCCCGCTCCCGCCTCGCCCCAAAATTCCCCTTTTCCCGGCGTTTCTGTCAACGGGAAGAACAAGTTTGGGATGATCCCGATCCGAGAGATTTTCTGCTCTTCCTGGGCGGGGGGGGACGGGTCAAGCTGTGCCCGTGACCCCCCCTGTCCCTGTGACCCCCCCCGCTCCTGCCTCACCCACCGAGGGGGATTTTGGGGTGGAAAAATTCCCCTTTCCCCGTGGTTTCTGTCAACGAGAACAAGAAGTTTGGGATGATCCCGATCCGAGAGATTTTTCTGCTCCGGTGGGGGGTGAGGGGATGGAGAGGAGGAAGGACTCGAAATAACGGGAAATTGGGAATAATGGGGTCGGTCAGAAGGATCTGTTGGCGCCCGGGGCCGCCGGGATCGTCTCCTGGGAGCTGGGATCCATCGGGGTCACAGCCTGGGGTCCATCGGGGTCAAAACCCTGGGGGACATCGGGGTCAGATCCTGGGACCTGGGATCCATCAGGGTTAAATTCTGGGAGCTGAGATCCACCAGGATCATCTCCTGGGATCTGGGATCCATCAGGGTCACATCCTGGGATCCATCGGGGTCAAACCTTTTACTTACGAATCCTTTTACTCGCAAATCCTTTTTTTACGGGTCCTTTCACTTCTCCTTTTGGCGCGGGAAGGGGGTCGGGGTGGCAAAAATTCTCACCTCGAATTTTCCCCCGCCGGGCTCGGGACACTCAGAGCGAAACTTTCGGGCTCGAAAGTTTCGAAAAACAACTTTATTTTGGGTTCATGTGGAAAAAAAAAGTCGATTTCTTGAGGGGTGAGAGGTGCGGGGAGCGGCGCCGGGGTGACCACGGCGCCCCTGTAAATGAGCCGTTAATTAAGGGCGCGTTAATCACCGGGAATTGTCGCCGGGCGCGGGGTCGAGAGGGAGATTTAGGGTCGGGTGACAGGAGGGGTGACAGGAAGGGGGTGACAAGAAGGGGATCAGAGGAAGGGGTGACAGGAGGGGTGATAGGAAGGGGTGACAGGAATTGGTGACAGAAGGGGGGTGACAGGAGGGGTGACAGGAGGGGGTGACAGAGAGGGGGTGACAGGAGGGGGTGACAGGAGGGGGGTGACAGGAGGGGTGACAGGAAGGGATGACAGGAGGGGGTGACAAGAAGAGGATCAGAGGACGGGGTGACAGGAGGGGGTGAAAGGAAGGGGTGACAGGAGGGGGTGACAGGAATTGGTCACAGGGAGGTGTGACAGGAGGGGGGTGACAGGAGGGGGGGTGACAGGAAGCTGGTGACAGCACGGGGGGGGCGCGACAAAAAGCGGTGACAGGAGGGAGGTGACACCCAAGGGACGCCTCCCCTCGCCCTGTGAGCACCCAAATGAAAGCCTCTCCCCATTCCCGGGGGTCCCCAATGTCCCATTTGCCCCCCGAGGCCTCCTGCCCCGTGTGCCTGGAGCTGTTCCGTGACCCCGTGTCCATCCACTGCGGCCACAACTTCTGCCGGGGCTGCATCGAGCGCTGCTGGGAGTGGGCCACCGACACCTTCCCCTGCCCACGGTGCCGGGAGACGGCGCCGGAACGGAGCCTCCGCCCCAGCCGGGAGCTCGCCAAGGTCCTCGACATCGCCCGCAGGCTCGGCCTGGGCGGGGAAGGGGAGGAGGAGGAGGAAGAGGAAGGTTGTAGGAAGCACCGGGAGCCGCTCAGGGTGTTCTGCAAGGAGGATGGAGCCGCGCTGTGCGGGGTCTGCAGAGAGTCCCGTGCCCACCGTGCCCACACCTTGGTGCCCCTGGGGGACGCTCGGGGGGAGTACGAGGTAAGGGGGGGAAGGGGGGGGGGTTGGGGGATTCCCTGGACTTGGTCCGGGGTGGGAATGACCCCCCAGAGGTGCTCCTTTGGTGGGTTTGGGGGTGGAGGGGGGTGGTTGTCCCCCCCTGTGCGGGGTCTGCCGAGAGTCCCGTGCCCATCGTGCCCATACCCTGGTGCCCCTGGGGGAGGCTCGGGGGGAGTATGAGGTAAGGGGAGGGAAAAGGGGGGTTTTGGGGATTCCCTGGACTTGGTCCGGGGTGGGAATGACCCCCCAGAGGTGCTCCTTTGGTGGGTTGGGGGGTGGAGGGGGGTGGTTGCCCTCCCTCCCTTTGTAGGGTTGGCACGGGGGGTTTGGCCGTGGTGGGACTCCTGATCCATGGTTGGACTCCTGATCCATCCCTGTTGGGCTCCTGATCCATCCTGTTTGGATTCCTGATCCATGGTTGGGCTCCTGATCCATCCATGGTTGGATTCCTGATCCCTGGTTGGGCTCCTGATCCATCCCTGGTTGGACTCCTGATCCATGGTTGGACTCCTGATCCATGGTTGGATTCCTGATCCCTGATTGTTCTCCTGATCCATTCCTGGTTGGATTCCTGATCCCTGGTTGGGGTCCTGATCCATCCCTGTTGGACTCCTGATCCCTGGTTGGACTCCTGGTCCATCCCTGGTTGGACTTCTGATCCATCCATGGTTTGGATTCCTGATCCATCCGTGGTTGGACTCCTGATCCATGGTTGGACTCCTGATCCATGGTTGTTCTCCTGATCCATTCCTGGTTGTTCTCCGGTCCATCCCTGGTTGGATTCCTAATCCACGTTTGGACTCCTGATCCCCCCTAAACCAGCGGGAATGTGGGCAACCAAAAAAAACAGGAAATGTTTTCCTGGCCCAGAATTCCTGGAGCGGAACCCCCTCCCCAGGGTGGTTTTTTTTTGGGGGGGGATTGTCCCAAATTTCCAGAGAAACGGGGCCTTTCCTTCTTTTCTCTCCTCCCTCAGGCACAACTCCAGGCCCGGCTGCAAACCCTGAGGGAAGACAGGGACAAACTCCTGGAATTCCGGGAGGCTGAAATGAGGAGGAACTGGGAGTGTTTGGTAAATCTTCCGAGGGGAGGAGTGGTCAGGATTTGATTCCTTGGGAATTTCAGGATTTGATTCCATGGGAAATTCGGGGTCTCGCTACTTGAGAACTTCGGGATTTGATTCCTTGGGAAATTCGGGATCTCACTGCTTGGGAATTTCGGGATTTGATTCCTTGGGAAATTCGGGGTCTCGCTGCTTGAGAATTTTGGGATTTGATTCCTTGGGAAATTCGGGATCTTGCTGCTTGGGAATTTCAGGATTTGATTCCTCGGGAAATTCAGGGTCTCACTGCTTGGGAATTTTGGGATTTGATTCCTTGGGAAATTCGGGATCTCACTGCTTGGGAATTTTGGGATTTGTTTCCTTGGGAAATTCGGGGTCTCACTGCTTGGGAATTTCGGGATTTGTTTCCTTGGGAATTTTGGGATTTGCTTCCCCGGGAAATTCGGGATCTCGCTGCTTGGGAATTTCGGGATTTGCTTCCTCAGGAAATCCGGGATCTCGCTGTTTGGGAATGTGGGGGGTGGGTGTCTCCTGTTGGATTTTGGGGGGGTCTCATCCCTGGGCTTGGGATCCCTCCTGGATGCCAAATCCCGCCCCCGTTCCCGCAGGAAAAGACGGAATCCGAGCGGCAGAGGATCCTCTCCCACTTCCAAGGGCTCCGGGTGTCCCTGGAGGATCACGCCCGGGGGCTCCTGGCCCGGCTCCGGGACCTGGAAAAGGAGCTGGAAAAGGAGCAGGAGGAAAACCTGACGAGCCTGACCCAGGAGATTTCCCGGCTGGAAAACCGCATCCAGGAGCTGGAGGAGAAGAGCCGGGAACCCACCAGGACCTTCCTGAGGGTGAGGGGGGAAGGGGATGGAGCTGGGAATCCACCCCATGGACTTGGGAATCTCCAGTTTTCCCTGAATCCATCCCGTGGCCTCGGGAATCTCCAATTTTAACCTTTCCCTGATTCCAAAACCCTCTCCCTGAATTCCCTCTTCCCTCTCTCTCCTCCCATTTTAATGTTTCCCTGAATCCCTCCCACAGCCTCGGGAATCTCCCATTTTAACCTTTCCCTGATTCCAAGCCCCATTCCCTGAATTCCCTCTTCCCTCTCTCCCTTTCCAGGACATCGGCAGCACCCTGAGCAGGCACGGATGGGAATTCCCGACTTTTCCAGGCTGGGATTTGGGGCTTGGATCTCGTGTTTCTCCTGCCTCGGAGGCCAAAATATTCGGGTTTGGGGTCAGGGGGTTCCTCGGGCTCCCTAAAATTCCTCCTTCCCTCCTTCCCAAAGGCTCCAAAACGAACATTTCCAGCTGCCCCCGTCGCCTCTTCCGGGGCTGGAAAAGAAAATCGGCAAATTCAGGGAGAAAAACCTGGTCCTGGAGGAGACCCTGAGGAGCTTCCAAGGTATCGTGGTGATTATAGTTTATTTTTATATTCATTAGATTGAATTTTATGTGTTTATTACGTTTGTTATAGGGGGGTGTGGCCTTAAATTATGTTTATTTACTTAGGGTGCATTTTATTGTAATTTTATTTATAAGGTATATTTATATTTATAAAGTATATTTATATTTATATTTATAAGGTTTATTATATATATTTTATTTATAAGGTATATTTTATTTATTTTATTTGTTGCATTTTATTGTGATTTAATTTTATTGTGATTTTATTTATAAGGTATATTCATATTTATAAGGTATATTTATAGGGTTTATTATATATATTTTATTTATAAGGTATATTTTATTTAATTTATTGCATTTTATTGCAATTTTATTTTATTGCGATTTTATTTATAAGGTACATTTACATTTATAAGGTATATTTATAAGGCATATTCCATGCATTTTATTTATAAGGTACATTTTATTAATTAAATTTATTGCGAATTATTGACTAATCACCAATTAATAAATCCGATATTAATTAATGTGTCTCTGCCCTCCCCCTTTCCAGACATCCTGATGTTCGAGCTGCCCGAAAAGAGTAAGTTTGGATCTCTGAGGAATCAGGGAATCCTCTCCTGGTGGGAAAAACTCCCCCAGGAATCAGGGAGGGAAAAACTCCCCGAGGAATCCGGGAATCCTCCCCGGGTGGGAAAAACTCCCCGAGGAATTGGGGAATCCTTCCTGGGTGGGAAAAACTCCCTGAGGAATCAGGGAATCCTCTCT
>NW_020938524.1:0-2592 GCF_003984885.1 Neopelma chrysocephalum
AAATAAAAATAAATAAATAAAATAAAAAACAAATTAAAATCATTTTTTAAAAAATCTCGATTATTTGATCGCGGAGTTAAAAAACTCTAATTAATTAATTTATTGCTCAATTAGAGAGGGAGTGGCCGAGGGGGGGGGCGGGGAAGGAAGGAGGGGGAAGGAAGAGGCACAAAAAAGGGGGGAAAAGGGGATTTTGGGGGTCGCGAGATGTGAAAAGACATGAAAAGTTTGTGAGATTTTTTAAAAAAAGGGATTTTGGGGGAAAAAAGACCCAAAAAAAAAGGGATTTTGAGGGGAAAAAAGAGACGAAAATGAAACTTCCCTGACCGGGAATCGAACCCGGGCCGCGGCGGTGAGAGCGCCGAATCCTAACCACTAGACCACCAGGGAGCGCTGGGAAAGGCTGGAAAATAGGGATCCTTGCGATTGGGATGAGCCCGATGGACGCTGGGATGTGATCCCGCTGGATTTTGGGATGTGGCTCCGATGGACGGACCCCGGGATTTAAACCCAATGGACCCCGAGACCTGATCCCACTGGATTTTTGGGATGTGACTCCGATGGATGAACCCTGGCACCCGATCCTGCTGGATTTTTGGGATGTGGCTCTGATGGATGGATCCCAGGATTTGATCCTGATGGACACTGGGATGTGACCCCGATGGATCCCAGAATGTGACCCCGCTGGATTTTTGGGATGTGGCTTCAATAGATGGACCCCAGGACCTGATCCCACTAGATTTTGGGATGTGGCTCTGATGGATGGACCCCGGGATTTTACCCTGATGGATCCCAGGACCCAATCCCGCTGGATTTTTGGGATGTGACTCCGATGGATGGACTCCAGGATTTGATCCTGATGGACCCCAGGACTTGATCCTGCTGGATTTTAGGATGTGGCTCTGATGGATGGACTCCGGGATTTGATCCCGCTGGACACCGGGACCTGATCCCACTGGATTTTGGGATGTGGCTCCGATGGATGGACCCCGGGATTTAAACCCGATGGATCCCAGGGCTTGATCCTGCTGGATTTTTGGGATGTGGCTCTGATGGATGGACTCCAGGATTTAAACCTGATGGATCCCAGGACTTGACCTGCTGGATTTTTGGGATGTGGTACTGATGGATGGACCCTGGGATACGACCCCAATGGATCCCAGGTCCCAGGAGAGGACCCTGGTGGATCCCAGGATGTGACCCCGCTGGATTTTTAGGATGTGGCTCCGATCGATGGACCCCAGGATATGACCCCAATGGACCCCAGGACTTGATCCCGATGGATTTTTGGGATGTGGCTCCAATGGATGGATCCCAGGATTTGACCCCAGTGGATCCCAGGTCCCAGGAGAGGACCCTGATGGATCCCAGGACTTGATCCCACTGGATTTTGGGATGTGGCACTGATGGATGGACCCTGGGCCCTGATCCTGCTGGATTTTAGGACATGACTCTGATGGATGGATCCCGGGATTTGACCCTGATGGATCCCAGGATTTGACCCCAAAGGACCCCAGGCCCCAGGAGATGATCCTGGCAGATCCCAGCTCCCAGGATTTGATCCCGACGGATCCCAGGTCCCAGGAAATGACCTCAATGCACCCCAGGAGGTGACACTGATGGATCCCAGCTCCCAGGATTTTCTCCTGATGGACCCCAGAAGAGGACCCTGATGGATCCCAGGCCCCGGGAAATGATCCCGGCAGATCCCAGCTCCCAGGATTTGATCCCGATGGATCCCAGGTCCCCTGGTTAGTCTGAGCTCAAACCCCGTTAGTCTCAGCTCAAACCTGGTTGGTCTCAGCTCAAACCCGGTGAGTTTGAGCTCAAAC
The DNA here is from genome assembly GCF_003984885.1 of Neopelma chrysocephalum. Taxonomy (NCBI): domain Eukaryota; kingdom Metazoa; phylum Chordata; class Aves; order Passeriformes; family Pipridae; genus Neopelma; species Neopelma chrysocephalum. The sequence goes on from NW_020938524.1 coordinate 1,833, forward strand.
CGGGGCATCTCAGCTTAAATCTGGAGCGTCTGAGCTCAAACCTGGTTGGTCTCAGCTCAAACTCGGAGGTCTGAGCTCAAACTCAGTTGGTCTCAGCTCAAACCCGGAGCATCTGAGCTTAAATCTGGAGCATCTCAGTTTAAATCTGGAACGTTTGAGCTCAAACCCGGTTGGTCTCAGCTCAAACCCGGTTGGTCTGAGCTCAAACCTGGTTGGTCTCAGCTCAACCCCGCAGCACCCGAGCTCCCTCTCTCCTCCCCCTGGGCCGAGGCACCTGCAGGAAGAGCAGCAGCCTCCGGAAAGTGAAACCAGCACCGTCACCCTCCTCTTCCTCCTTCTCCTCCTCCTCCTCCTCCTCCTCCCCCCAGCCATGGCCCAGGCCGGTCCCGGGACCCTCCTCCGGGCTGAAGCCTCGTGCCCCCTGTGCCTGGAGCTGTTCCAGGACCCCGTGTCCATCCACTGCGGCCACACCTTCTGCCGGGGCTGCATCGAGGGGCTCTGGGAAGGCTCGGGGGGGGGCTTTTCCCTGCCCCCGGTGCCGGGAGACGGCGCCGGATCGGGCGCTGAGACCCAACCGGGAGCTGGCCAAGCTGCTGGACGTGGCCCGGCTGAGGGTCAGCCTCAGGGTGCCCCGGGCCGGGGAGCGGCTCTGCCGGAGCCACGGGGAGGCCCTGAAGCTCTTCTGCGAGGAGGAGGAGACCCCCCTGTGCCTCTCGTGCCGGGGGTCCCCCGCCCACCGGCTCCACGCCGCGGTGCCCAT
>NW_020938525.1:0-2592 GCF_003984885.1 Neopelma chrysocephalum
AAATAAAAATAAATAAATAAAATAAAAAACAAATTAAAATCATTTTTTAAAAAATCTCGATTATTTGATCGCGGAGTTAAAAAACTCTAATTAATTAATTTATTGCTCAATTAGAGAGGGAGTGGCCGAGGGGGGGGGCGGGGAAGGAAGGAGGGGGAAGGAAGAGGCACAAAAAAGGGGGGAAAAGGGGATTTTGGGGGTCGCGAGATGTGAAAAGACATGAAAAGTTTGTGAGATTTTTTAAAAAAAGGGATTTTGGGGGAAAAAAGACCCAAAAAAAAAGGGATTTTGAGGGGAAAAAAGAGACGAAAATGAAACTTCCCTGACCGGGAATCGAACCCGGGCCGCGGCGGTGAGAGCGCCGAATCCTAACCACTAGACCACCAGGGAGCGCTGGGAAAGGCTGGAAAATAGGGATCCTTGCGATTGGGATGAGCCCGATGGACGCTGGGATGTGATCCCGCTGGATTTTGGGATGTGGCTCCGATGGACGGACCCCGGGATTTAAACCCAATGGACCCCGAGACCTGATCCCACTGGATTTTTGGGATGTGACTCCGATGGATGAACCCTGGCACCCGATCCTGCTGGATTTTTGGGATGTGGCTCTGATGGATGGATCCCAGGATTTGATCCTGATGGACACTGGGATGTGACCCCGATGGATCCCAGAATGTGACCCCGCTGGATTTTTGGGATGTGGCTTCAATAGATGGACCCCAGGACCTGATCCCACTAGATTTTGGGATGTGGCTCTGATGGATGGACCCCGGGATTTTACCCTGATGGATCCCAGGACCCAATCCCGCTGGATTTTTGGGATGTGACTCCGATGGATGGACTCCAGGATTTGATCCTGATGGACCCCAGGACTTGATCCTGCTGGATTTTAGGATGTGGCTCTGATGGATGGACTCCGGGATTTGATCCCGCTGGACACCGGGACCTGATCCCACTGGATTTTGGGATGTGGCTCCGATGGATGGACCCCGGGATTTAAACCCGATGGATCCCAGGGCTTGATCCTGCTGGATTTTTGGGATGTGGCTCTGATGGATGGACTCCAGGATTTAAACCTGATGGATCCCAGGACTTGACCTGCTGGATTTTTGGGATGTGGTACTGATGGATGGACCCTGGGATACGACCCCAATGGATCCCAGGTCCCAGGAGAGGACCCTGGTGGATCCCAGGATGTGACCCCGCTGGATTTTTAGGATGTGGCTCCGATCGATGGACCCCAGGATATGACCCCAATGGACCCCAGGACTTGATCCCGATGGATTTTTGGGATGTGGCTCCAATGGATGGATCCCAGGATTTGACCCCAGTGGATCCCAGGTCCCAGGAGAGGACCCTGATGGATCCCAGGACTTGATCCCACTGGATTTTGGGATGTGGCACTGATGGATGGACCCTGGGCCCTGATCCTGCTGGATTTTAGGACATGACTCTGATGGATGGATCCCGGGATTTGACCCTGATGGATCCCAGGATTTGACCCCAAAGGACCCCAGGCCCCAGGAGATGATCCTGGCAGATCCCAGCTCCCAGGATTTGATCCCGACGGATCCCAGGTCCCAGGAAATGACCTCAATGCACCCCAGGAGGTGACACTGATGGATCCCAGCTCCCAGGATTTTCTCCTGATGGACCCCAGAAGAGGACCCTGATGGATCCCAGGCCCCGGGAAATGATCCCGGCAGATCCCAGCTCCCAGGATTTGATCCCGATGGATCCCAGGTCCCCTGGTTAGTCTGAGCTCAAACCCCGTTAGTCTCAGCTCAAACCTGGTTGGTCTCAGCTCAAACCCGGTGAGTTTGAGCTCAAACCGGGGCATCTCAGCTTAAATCTGGAGCGTCTGAGCTCAAACCTGGTTGGTCTCAGCTCAAACTCGGAGGTCTGAGCTCAAACTCAGTTGGTCTCAGCTCAAACCCGGAGCATCTGAGCTTAAATCTGGAGCATCTCAGTTTAAATCTGGAACGTTTGAGCTCAAACCCGGTTGGTCTCAGCTCAAACCCGGTTGGTCTGAGCTCAAACCTGGTTGGTCTCAGCTCAACCCCGCAGCACCCGAGCTCCCTCTCTCCTCCCCCTGGGCCGAGGCACCTGCAGGAAGAGCAGCAGCCTCCGGAAAGTGAAACCAGCACCGTCACCCTCCTCTTCCTCCTTCTCCTCCTCCTCCTCCTCCTCCTCCCCCCAGCCATGGCCCAGGCCGGTCCCGGGACCCTCCTCCGGGCTGAAGCCTCGTGCCCCCTGTGCCTGGAGCTGTTCCAGGACCCCGTGTCCATCCACTGCGGCCACACCTTCTGCCGGGGCTGCATCGAGGGGCTCTGGGAAGGCTCGGGGGGGGGCTTTTCCCTGCCCCCGGTGCCGGGAGACGGCGCCGGATCGGGCGCTGAGACCCAACCGGGAGCTGGCCAAGCTGCTGGACGTGGCCCGGCTGAGGGTCAGCCTCAGGGTGCCCCGGGCCGGGGAGCGGCTCTGCCGGAGCCACGGGGAGGCCCTGAAGCTCTTCTGCGAGGAGGAGGAGACCCCCCTGTGCCTCTCGTGCCGGGGGTCCCCCGCCCACCGGCTCCACGCCGCGGTGCCCAT
>NW_020938526.1:0-312 GCF_003984885.1 Neopelma chrysocephalum
TGGGGAGAAAAAAGGGCAAAAAGGATCAGATTTGGGAGGAAAAAAGGGCAAAAAAATCAGATTTTTTGGGAGCAAAAAAGGGCAAAAAAATCAGATTTTTTGGGTGAAAAAAGGGCAAAAAAATCAGATTTTTTGGGGGGAAAAAGGGCAAAAAAAATCAGATTTTGGGAGGAAAAAAGGTCAAAAAAGGATCAGATTTTGGGAGGAAAAAAGGATCAAATTTGGGGGAAAAAGGGCAAAAAAAATCAGATTTTTTTTTTAAATAAGGGCAAAAAAATCAGATTTTTTGGGGGGAAAAAGGGCAAAAAAATC
>NW_020938527.1:0-312 GCF_003984885.1 Neopelma chrysocephalum
TGGGGAGAAAAAAGGGCAAAAAGGATCAGATTTGGGAGGAAAAAAGGGCAAAAAAATCAGATTTTTTGGGAGCAAAAAAGGGCAAAAAAATCAGATTTTTTGGGTGAAAAAAGGGCAAAAAAATCAGATTTTTTGGGGGGAAAAAGGGCAAAAAAAATCAGATTTTGGGAGGAAAAAAGGTCAAAAAAGGATCAGATTTTGGGAGGAAAAAAGGATCAAATTTGGGGGAAAAAGGGCAAAAAAAATCAGATTTTTTTTTTAAATAAGGGCAAAAAAATCAGATTTTTTGGGGGGAAAAAGGGCAAAAAAATC
>NW_020938528.1:0-2764 GCF_003984885.1 Neopelma chrysocephalum
TTCCCTTCCCTTCCCTTCCCTTCCCTTCCCTTCCCTTCCCTTCCCTTTTTTTCCCCACAGTGATGGATGTGGAGACACTTCTGCGCCTCCCAGGGAAGAATTTCTTCCCAAAATCCAACTTAAACCCGGATTTCAGAAATAATTCCTTCCCAAAATCCAACTTAAACCCAAATTTTCACAGGTTATTGGGGCTCTTTTTCTCCCGTGAGTGGGACACATTCCCAGATTCCCCCTTTTAATCCGTAGGGAAAACAGGAATCACCTGATTGTTTTCCCTTCCCCCCGATCCCTGTCCCCGACTTAATCCATTTATGGGTTTATTTTCCACCTTTCCCTCGCTGTTCAAAGGTCTGGAGCGTTTCTGGGTCCAAAGATTACGAGCCCTGGGAAAAAAAAGTCCTTTCCTGGGAAAAAAAAAAAAAAAGGGCTTTAATTTAAAAAGGGAATTCCCCTGGAATTTCTGGCCGGGAGGAATCCTCGGAATTCCATCCCCTGGAACGTCTCCGGATGTTTTTCCATTTTTTCCCGCGGCAGGAGCGGGTGGACGCGGAGAGGAGAAGGGTCGTGTCCCAGATCCGGGAGCTGCGGCGGCTCCTGGAAGGGCAGGAGCGGCTCCTGCTGGACAGGCTGGAAAAGCTGGAGCGGGAGATCCTCGGGAAGCAGGAGGGGAACCTCGGGAGGCTCTCGGAGCAGATCTGCGGCGTCGCGGAGAGGATCCGGGAGCTGGAGGAGAAGTGTCGGCAGCCGCCCTGGGAGCTCCTGGAGGTGGGAGCCCGGGATTCCCGGGACACCCCCGAGCCGAGGGAATCCCAAAGGGAACCCCGGGATCGAGACCCTGAGCCGAGGGAATCCCAAATGGAATCCTGGGATTGAGACCCTGAGCCGAGGGAATCCCAAATGGAACCCCAGGATCCTGGTTTGGGTGGGAAGGGACCCCTTAGACTTCAACCCCACCGGGTTTCCCCGAGCCCTGCCCCAAAAACTCCCCATAAAATTCATCTTTTTGAGCTTTTCTCCCCAAATTATCCCCTTGGGAGACCCTTGGCCACCAGCCCCATTTAGGGAATCCTAAATGGATCCTAAGGGATCCTGGTTTGGGTGGGAAGGGACCCCCTGGACCACCACAGGTCTTCCACCCCGTTGGGTTTCCCCGAGTCCTGCCCCAAAAACTCCCCATAAAATTCATCTTTTGAAGTTTTCTCCCCAAATTATCCCCTTGGGAGACCCTTGGCCTTCAGACCCCATTTAGGGAATCCCAAATGGAACCCCAGGATCCTGGTTTGGGTGGGAAGGGACCCCCTAGACTTCAACCCCACCGGGTTTCCCCGAGTCCTGCCCCAAAAACTCCCCATAAAACGCATCTTTTGAAGCTTTTCTCCCCAAGTTTGGGATTTTAAAGGAGCAGAGGAGCTCGTTAGGAGCTCGTCAGCCCCGGGAACACCCTCCTGGCACATTAAAGGGGGGGTTGGTGACATGAAGGAGCCGTGACCTCGCCCAGGATGGCCCCAAACCCCTCATTTGGGCAGAGCAGAGCCCCGGGGTCACCCCCAGGCCCCCCCCGGGGCCTCTCCTGGTTGTTTCCACCCTGCCCTGACCTGATTTTCCGTCTCTCCTTCTCTCTTTTAGGGCAGCAGAGAAATCCTGAGCAGGTTTGTGGCTCCTCATCCGCCTCCATTCCACATTCCTGTTCTTTTCCCTGTGCTGGTGGACCCCAAAACCTGCCCAAAAACCCCCAAAAATCCGTGGCAGGGACGTGTAGGAGGCAACCAGGACACCCCAAAGGTCCAAGGAGGGTGGGGAAGGTCAACTCCTCCTCTGTGACCCCTGAAAACCTCCCTGCTCCTGCAGGGACGAGCTTATCCTGGGAAAAATAGGGATCCAACGGCTAAAAACCATGGATTTTAAGGGCTGAGGGGTCCAGCCGGGTGGGAGGGAGTCTGGAATTAGGGTTTTTTTCCAGGTTGGAGGAGGACAATGCCCAGGAACCAGAGGAGACACCCCCTGAGCCGGGGGAGCAGCTCCCGGGGCTGCCCCGGCACAACGGGACCCTCAGGGAGGTGCTGAGGACATTCCAAGGTAGGGAAGGACAGGGAAAGGGGTTGGAGGGACAGGGAAGGGGCTGGAGGGACAGGGAAGGGGCTGGAAGTGGGGCTGGAGGTGGGGTTGGGTCGGTGCCACCTCCAGAAACCATCTTCCGGAGGTGAAAATCCCAAATGTTTCCACGTGGGAACTTCCCAGGGGTGAGAAATCCCAAATATTTCCCTCCTCTCCCTCCCTTGTCTTCCCTCCTCTCCCTTGTCCTTCCTCCTCTCCCTTGTTTTCCCTCCTCTCCCTCCCTTCTCTTTCCTCCTCTTCCTTTTCTTCCCTCCTCTCCCTCATCTTTCCCACTCTCCCTCCCTCGTTGTTCCTCCTCTCCCTCCCCTCTTTTCCTTCCTCTCTCTCCAATATTTTTCCTCCTCTCCCTCCCTTGTTTTTCCTCCTCTCCCTCCCTTGTCCTTCCTCCTTTCCCTCCCTTATTTTCCCTCCTCTCCCTCCAATATTTTTCCTCCTCTCCCTCTCGTCTTTCCTCCTCTTCCTTGTCCTTCCTCCTCTCCCTTGTCTTCCTTCCTCCTCTCCATTGTCTTCCCTCCTCTCCCTCCCTTGTCCTTCCTTGTCTCCCTTGTTTTTCCTACTCTCCCTCCATTATTTTCCCTCCTCTCCCTCCCTTCTTTTCCCTCCTCTCCCTCGTCTTCCCTCCTCTCCCTCGTCTTCCCTCCTCTCCCTC
>NW_020938529.1:0-169 GCF_003984885.1 Neopelma chrysocephalum
AAATAAAAATAAATAAATAAAATAAAAAACAAATTAAAATCATTTTTAAAAATCTCGATTATTTGATCGTGGCGCCAAAAAATCGCTAATTAATTAATTTATTGCTCAATTAGAGAGGGAGCGGCCGAGGGGGGGGGGGGGGGGGGGGGGGGGGGGGGGGGGGGGAGGG
>NW_020938529.1:269-472 GCF_003984885.1 Neopelma chrysocephalum
GCCGAGGGGGGGGGGGGGGGGGGGGGGGGGGGGGGGGGGGGGAGGGGCAAAAGAAGGGGGGAAAAAGGGGATATTTGGGGGTTGCGAGACATTAAAAGACACGAAAAGACCCCAAAAAGGGGGATTTTGAGGGGGAAAAAAGGGATTTTGAGGGGGAAAAAGGGATTTTGAGGGGAAAAAAGAGACGAAAATGAAACTTCCCT
>NW_020938530.1:0-169 GCF_003984885.1 Neopelma chrysocephalum
AAATAAAAATAAATAAATAAAATAAAAAACAAATTAAAATCATTTTTAAAAATCTCGATTATTTGATCGTGGCGCCAAAAAATCGCTAATTAATTAATTTATTGCTCAATTAGAGAGGGAGCGGCCGAGGGGGGGGGGGGGGGGGGGGGGGGGGGGGGGGGGGGGAGGG
>NW_020938530.1:269-472 GCF_003984885.1 Neopelma chrysocephalum
GCCGAGGGGGGGGGGGGGGGGGGGGGGGGGGGGGGGGGGGGGAGGGGCAAAAGAAGGGGGGAAAAAGGGGATATTTGGGGGTTGCGAGACATTAAAAGACACGAAAAGACCCCAAAAAGGGGGATTTTGAGGGGGAAAAAAGGGATTTTGAGGGGGAAAAAGGGATTTTGAGGGGAAAAAAGAGACGAAAATGAAACTTCCCT
>NW_020938531.1:0-281 GCF_003984885.1 Neopelma chrysocephalum
TTCCTTTGGAACAGAAGAGGAAAAAAACATTTTTGGGGTTCCGGGGACCACCAAAACCCCCCCAAAAATCGGGAAAAGGGACAGAGGATGCCAGGGGGCACCGGGGAGGGACGTGCCCGGCTCTTGGCACACACGGAGGAGGATTTTAATCGCCCTCCGCTCCTCTCTGGAAGCTCGCCCGGATCCCGGAATAGTCGCCGGGAATTTTTTGGGTCCATCAGCTGTTCCTCCTCCTCCTCCTCCTCCTCTTCCTCCTCCTCCTCCTCCTCACGGGGGTGGGA
>NW_020938531.1:381-2217 GCF_003984885.1 Neopelma chrysocephalum
TGGAAGTTCGGGAAGAGCCACCGGTCCCTGGGGAGGGAGGACACGCGGGGGGGGGAGCAGGACGGACAGACGGAGAGGGGGAGCGGGGTCTGGGGGGACAGGACGGACAGACGGACAGCGGACGGTCCTCTGGGGGGGCAGGACGGACAGACGGAGAGGGGGAGCGGGGTCCGGGAGGGCAGGACGGACCGACGAACAGCGGACAGTCCTCCGGGATTTCTGGAATGCCGGGAAGCGCCACCAACCCCTTGGGAGCGGTGCCATGAGGGGGAGAAGGGTTTGGGGGGACAGGACGGACAGACGGAGAGGGGGAGCGGGGTCAAGACGGACAGGACGGACAGACGGACAGCGGACAGTTCTCCAGCTTTCCCGGCATGCCGGGAACCACCACCAGCCCCTCGGGAGGGCCGTCGGAGAGCGAACAATCCCCCGGCTTTCCCCTTCAGAGGGTGCCACGAGGGGGGAGCGAGGTCAGGACGGACAAGACGGACGGACAGACGGACAGACAGACAAATAACCTTGTACTCCTCGGCCGCCTCGTCCACGGGCACCACGGCGTGGGGCCGGTGCTCGCGGGAGCGGTCGCACACCACGCAGATGGGGCGGCCGTCGTCGCGGCAGAAGAGCTTGAGGGCTTCTCGGTGCCTCGGGCACTGCCCGGTGGCCACCTCGGTGCCACCCTGGTTGCCACCCCCTCGCTGGGCGAACTGGGCGATGATCTCGGCCATGTTGGCGAGCTGCCGGTTGGGTCGGAAGCTGCGGCGCTGGAAAACCTCCCGGCACTGCGGGCAGGGGAAGTCGGCGTCCAGGTCCCGCCAGCTCTTGGCGATGCAGGCGCGGCAGAAGTTGTGGCCGCACTCGATGGAAACCGGGTCGCGGAAAAACTCCAGGCACACCGAGCAGGTCGCCTCGTCCTGGAGGTTGCCCGGCAGGAAAACGCCGGCCATGGTCTCGGTCCTGCTCCCGGTCCTGCGGGAGCGACGGGGCGGAGATCAGGGAGCGGCGCCCGGAGGGGTGGGAGGGGGTTTGGCACCGATTCCCGGAGGGATGGGAGGAGTTTTGGCACCGATTTCCAGGTTGGGAGGGTTTTTGGCACCGGTTCCCGGCCGGACTGGGATGGTTTTTGGCACCGGGAGGGTTTTTGGCCCCGGGAGGGTTTTTGGTCCCGGGAGGGTTTTTGGCACCGATTTCCAGGTTGGGAGGGTTCTTGGCACCGATTCCCGGAGGGATGGGATGGTTTTTGGCACCGGGAGGGTTTTTGGCACCGATTCCTGGTGAGCTGGGAGGGTTTTTGGCACGGGGAGGGTTTTTGGCCCCGGGAGGGTTTTTGGCACCGATTCCCGGTCGGGTTTTTGGCACCGGGAGGGTTTTTGGCACCGATTCCTGGTGAGGTGGGAGGGTTTTTGGCCCCGGGAGGGTTTTTGGCACCGATTCCCGCTGGGATAGGAGGGTTTTTGGCATCCAATCCCGGCCGGACTGGGATGGGTTTTGGCACCGGGATGGTTTTTGGCACCGGGAGGGTTTTTGGCCCCGGAAGGGTTTTTGGCACCGATTCCCGGCCGGACTGGGATGTTTTTTGGCCCCGGGAGGGTTTTTGGCCCCGGGAGGGTTTTTGGCACCGGTTCCCGGTGGGATTGGAGTGTTTTTGGCACCAGGAGGGTTTTTGGCCCCGGGAGGGTTTTTGGCACCAATTCCCGACGGGCTGGGATGGTTTCTGGCACCGGGAGGGTTTTTGGCACCGGTTCCCGGCGGGATTGGAGTGTTTTTGGCACCAGGAGGGTTTTTGGCACCGGGAGGGTTTTTGGCACCGGTTCCCGGCGATCGGGGACCGATTCC
>NW_020938532.1:0-281 GCF_003984885.1 Neopelma chrysocephalum
TTCCTTTGGAACAGAAGAGGAAAAAAACATTTTTGGGGTTCCGGGGAGCACCAAAACCCCCCAAAAAATCCGGAAAAGGGACAGAGGATGCCAGGGGGCACCGGGGAGGGACGTGCCCGGCTCTTGGCACACACGGAGGAGGATTTTAATCGCCCTCCGCTCCTCTCTGGAAGCTCGCCCGGATCCCGGAATAGTCGCCGGGAATTTTTTGGGTCCATCAGCTGTTCCTCCTCCTCCTCCTCCTCCTCTTCCTCCTCCTCCTCCTCCTCACGGGGGTGGGA
>NW_020938532.1:381-1918 GCF_003984885.1 Neopelma chrysocephalum
TGGAAGTTCGGGAAGAGCCACCGGTCCCTGGGGAGGGAGGACACGCGGGGGGGGGAGCAGGACGGACAGACGGAGAGGGGGAGCGGGGTCTGGGGGGACAGGACGGACAGACGGACAGCGGACGGTCCTCTGGGGGGGCAGGACGGACAGACGGAGAGGGGGAGCGGGGTCCGGGAGGGCAGGACGGACCGACGAACAGCGGACAGTCCTCCGGGATTTCTGGAATGCCGGGAAGCGCCACCAACCCCTTGGGAGCGGTGCCATGAGGGGGAGAAGGGTTTGGGGGGACAGGACGGACAGACGGAGAGGGGGAGCGGGGTCAAGACGGACAGGACGGACAGACGGACAGCGGACAGTTCTCCAGCTTTCCCGGCATGCCGGGAACCACCACCAGCCCCTCGGGAGGGCCGTCGGAGAGCGAACAATCCCCCGGCTTTCCCCTTCAGAGGGTGCCACGAGGGGGGAGCGAGGTCAGGACGGACAAGACGGACGGACAGACGGACAGACAGACAAATAACCTTGTACTCCTCGGCCGCCTCGTCCACGGGCACCACGGCGTGGGGCCGGTGCTCGCGGGAGCGGTCGCACACCACGCAGATGGGGCGGCCGTCGTCGCGGCAGAAGAGCTTGAGGGCTTCTCGGTGCCGCGGGCACTGCCCGGTGGCCACCTCGCTGCCGCCCTGGTTGCCACCCTGGTTGCCACCCCCTCGCTGGGCGAACTGGGCGATGATCTCGGCCATGTTGGCGAGCTGCCGGTTGGGTCGGAAGCTGCGGCGCTGGAAAACCTCCCGGCACTGCGGGCAGGGGAAGTCGGCGTCCAGGTCCCGCCAGCTCTTGGCGATGCAGGCGCGGCAGAAGTTGTGGCCGCACTCGATGGAAACCGGGTCGCGGAAAAACTCCAGGCACACCGAGCACGTCGCCTCGTCCTGGAGGTTGCCCGGCAGGAAAACGCCGGCCATGGTCTCGGTCCTGCTCCCGGTCCTGCGGGAGCGACGGGGCGGAGATCAGGGAGCGGCGCCCGGAGGGGTGGGAGGGGGTTTGGCACCGGTTCCCGGAGGGATGGGAGGGTTCTTGGCACCGATTTCCAGGTTGGGAGGGTTTTTGGCACCGATTCCCGGGCTGGGAGGGTTTTTGGCATCCATTCCCGGCCGGACTGGGATGGTTTTTGGCACCGGGAGGGTTTTTGGACCCGGGAGGGTTTTTGGCACCGATTCCCGGTCGGGTTTTTGGCACCGGGAGGGCTTTTGGCACCGATTCCTGGTGAGCTGGGAGGGTTTTTGGCACGGGGAGGGTTTTTGGCACCGGGAGGGTTTTTGGCACCGATTCCCGCTGGGATAGGAGGGTTTTTGGCATCCAATCCCGGCCGGACTGGGATGGGTTTTGGCACCGGGATGGTTTTTGGCACCGTGAGGGTTTTTGGCACCGGGAGGGTTTTTGGCAACGGTTCCCGGCGGGATTGGAGTGTTTTTGGCACCGGGAGGGTTTTGGCACCGGGAGGGTTTTTGGCACCGGTTCCCGGCGATCGGGGACCGATTCC
>NW_020938533.1:0-310 GCF_003984885.1 Neopelma chrysocephalum
CCTTCCTGGGTGGGAAAAACTCCCTGAGGAATCAGGGAATCCTCTCTTGGTGGGAAGGGAGGGAAAAACTCCCCAAGGAATCAGGGAATCCTCTCTTGGTGGGAAAACCTCCCCGAGGAATCAGGGAATCCTTCCTGGGTGGGAAAAACTCCCCGAGGAATCAGGGAGGGAAAAACTCCCTGAGGAATCAGGGAGGGAAAAACTCCCTGAGGAATCAGGGAATCCTCCCCGGGTGGGAAAAACTCCCTGAGGAATTGGGGAATCCTTCCTGGGTGGGAAAAACTCCCTGAGGAATCAGGGAATCCTCTCT
>NW_020938534.1:0-310 GCF_003984885.1 Neopelma chrysocephalum
CCTTCCTGGGTGGGAAAAACTCCCTGAGGAATCAGGGAATCCTCTCTTGGTGGGAAGGGAGGGAAAAACTCCCCAAGGAATCAGGGAATCCTCTCTTGGTGGGAAAACCTCCCCGAGGAATCAGGGAATCCTTCCTGGGTGGGAAAAACTCCCCGAGGAATCAGGGAGGGAAAAACTCCCTGAGGAATCAGGGAGGGAAAAACTCCCTGAGGAATCAGGGAATCCTCCCCGGGTGGGAAAAACTCCCTGAGGAATTGGGGAATCCTTCCTGGGTGGGAAAAACTCCCTGAGGAATCAGGGAATCCTCTCT
>NW_020938535.1:0-350 GCF_003984885.1 Neopelma chrysocephalum
TTTGGCCCCGGGAGGGTTTTTGGCCCCGGGAGGGTTTTTGGCACCGGGAGAGTTTTTGGCACCGATTCCCGGCGATCAGGGAATCAATTCCCGGCGATCAGGGACCGATTCCCGGCGATCAGGGACTCAATTCCCAGCGATCAGGGACCGATTCCCAGCGATCAGGGATCAGTTCCCGGCGATCAGGGATCAATTCCCGGCGATCAGGGGCCCATTCCCGGTGATCGGGGATCAATTCCCGGTGATCAGGGATCAATTCCCGGCGATCAGGGACCGATTCCCGACGATCAGGGGCCCATTCCCGGTGGGATGGGAGTGTTTTTGGCACCGGGAGGGTTTTTGGCACCGAT
>NW_020938536.1:0-317 GCF_003984885.1 Neopelma chrysocephalum
TCGGGGACCGATTCCCGGCGATCAGGGAATCAATTCCCGGTGATCAGGGACTCAATTCCCAGCGATCAGGGACCGATTCCCGGCGATCAGGGATCAATTCCCGGCGATCAGGGATCAATTCCCGGCGATCAGGGGCCCATTCCCGGTGATCGGGGATCAATTCCCGGTGATCAGGGATCAATTCCCGGCGATCAGGGACCGATTCCCAGCGATCAGGGATCAATTCCCGGCGATCAGGGACCGATTCCCGACGATCAGGGGCCCATTCCGGGTGGGATGGGAGTGTTTTTGGCACCGGGAGGGTTTTTGGCACCGAT
>NW_020938537.1:0-350 GCF_003984885.1 Neopelma chrysocephalum
TTTGGCCCCGGGAGGGTTTTTGGCCCCGGGAGGGTTTTTGGCACCGGGAGAGTTTTTGGCACCGATTCCCGGCGATCAGGGAATCAATTCCCGGCGATCAGGGACCGATTCCCGGCGATCAGGGACTCAATTCCCAGCGATCAGGGACCGATTCCCAGCGATCAGGGATCAGTTCCCGGCGATCAGGGATCAATTCCCGGCGATCAGGGGCCCATTCCCGGTGATCGGGGATCAATTCCCGGTGATCAGGGATCAATTCCCGGCGATCAGGGACCGATTCCCGACGATCAGGGGCCCATTCCCGGTGGGATGGGAGTGTTTTTGGCACCGGGAGGGTTTTTGGCACCGAT
>NW_020938538.1:0-317 GCF_003984885.1 Neopelma chrysocephalum
TCGGGGACCGATTCCCGGCGATCAGGGAATCAATTCCCGGTGATCAGGGACTCAATTCCCAGCGATCAGGGACCGATTCCCGGCGATCAGGGATCAATTCCCGGCGATCAGGGATCAATTCCCGGCGATCAGGGGCCCATTCCCGGTGATCGGGGATCAATTCCCGGTGATCAGGGATCAATTCCCGGCGATCAGGGACCGATTCCCAGCGATCAGGGATCAATTCCCGGCGATCAGGGACCGATTCCCGACGATCAGGGGCCCATTCCGGGTGGGATGGGAGTGTTTTTGGCACCGGGAGGGTTTTTGGCACCGAT
>NW_020938539.1:0-483 GCF_003984885.1 Neopelma chrysocephalum
TATTTTTATTTTTATTTCTATTTTTATTTTTATTTTCATTTTCATTTCTATTTTCATTTCTATTTCTAGATTTATTTTTATTGTTTTTTTTCATACTTATTTTTAATTTTTATTTTTATTTTCATTTTCATTTCTAGTTTTATTTCTATTTCTAGATTTATTTTTTGTGTTATTTTTTATTTTTATACTTATCTTTAATTTTTATTTTTATTATATTTGTATTGTAGTTTTATTTTGCTTTATTTTTATTTTTATTTTTATTTTTATTTTTATTTTTATTTTTATTTCTATTTTTATTTTTATTTTTATTTTCTTTTTTATTTTCTTTTTTATTTCTATTTTTATTTTCATTTCTCGTTTTATTTCTATTTCTATCTTTATTTTTATACTTGTCTTTAATTTTTATTTCTATTTTTATTTTTATTTTTTCCTCCTAAAAAAAATCGCTTTTCCAAGGGGGAAAAATATGATGAAAGGGGGGAA
>NW_020938540.1:0-473 GCF_003984885.1 Neopelma chrysocephalum
AAAAAGGGATTTTGAGGGGAAAAAAGAGACGAAAATGAAACTTCCCTGACCGGGAATCGAACCCGGGCCGCGGCGGTGAGAGCGCCGAATCCTAACCACTAGACCACCAGGGAGCGCTGGGAATGTGTGGAAAACAGGGATCCTTGGGATTGGGATGAGCCCAGTGGATGCTGGGAGCTGATCCCGCTGGATTTTGGGATGTGGCTCTGATGGATGGACCCCGGGATTTTACCCTGATGGACACTGGGATCTGATCCCACTGGATTTTGGGATGTGGCTCCGATGGATGGACCTCGGGATTTAAACCCGATGGATCCCAGGACTTGATCCCGATGGATTTTTGGGATGTGGCTCTGATGGATGCACCCCGGGATTTTACCCTGATGGACACTGGGATCCGATCCCACTGGATTTTTGGGATGTGACTCCGATGGATGGACTCCAGGATTTGACCCCGATGGACCCCAGGACTT
>NW_020938541.1:0-1430 GCF_003984885.1 Neopelma chrysocephalum
CCGCTGGATTTTTGGGATGTGGCTCTGATGGATGGACCCTGGGATACAACCCCAATGGATCCCAGATCCCAGGAGAGGACCCTGGTGGATCCCAGGGTGTGACCTCGCTGGATTTTTGGGATGTGGTTCTGACAGATGGACCCTGGGATATGACCTCGATGGACCCCAGGACTTGATCCCGATGGATTCTTGGGATGTGAATCTGATAGATGGACTCCGGGATTTGATCCTGCTGGACACCGGGACCCGATCCTGCTGGATTTTTGGGATGTGGCTCTGATGGATGGATCCCAGGATTTGACCCCAATGGATCCCAGGATGTGACCCTGATGGACCCCAGGCCCCAGGAGATGATCCTGGCAGATCCCAGGTCCCAGAATTTGACCCCAATGGATCCCAGGTCCCAGGAAATGACCTCAATGCACCCCAGGAGGTGACACTGATGGATCCCAGCTCCCAGGATTTTATCCTGATGGACCCCAGAAGAGGAATCTGATAAATCCCAGGCCCCGGGAGATGATCCCGGCAGATCCCAACTCCCAGGATTTGATCCCGATGGATCCCAGGTCCCCTGGTTAGTCTGAGCTGAAACCTGATTAGTCTCAGCTCAAACCTGGTTGGTCTCAGCTCAAACCCGGTGAGTTTGAGCTCAAACCGGGGCATCTCAGCTTAAATCTGGAGCATCTGAGCTCAAACCTGGTTGGTCTCAGCTCAAACTCGGAGCATCTCAGTTTAAATCTGGAGCGTTTGAGCTCAAATCCGGTTGGTCTCAGCTCAAACCTGGTTGGTCTGAGCTCAAACCCGCTTGGTCTGAGCTCAAATCCGGAGCATCTGAGCTCAAACCCGGTTGGTCTCAGCTCAAACCTGGAGCATCTGAGCTCAAACCCGGTTGGTCTGAGCTCAACCCCGCAGCACCCGAGCTCCCTCTCTCCTCCCCCGGGGCCGAGGCACCTGCAGGAAGAGCAGCAGCCTCCGGAAAGCGAAACCAGCGCCGTCACCCTCCTCCGCCTCCTCCTCCTCCTCCTCCTCCTCCCCCCAGCCATGGCCCAGGCCGGTCCCGGGACCCTCCTGCGGGCCGAAGCCTCGTGCCCCCTGTGCCTGGAGCTGTTCCAGGACCCCGTGTCCATCCACTGCGGCCACACCTTCTGCCGGGGCTGCATCGAGGGGCTCTGGGAAGGCTCCGGGGGGGTTTTTCCCTGCCCCCGGTGCCGGGAGACGGCGCCGGATCGGGCGCTGAGACCCAACCGGGAGCTGGCCAAGCTGCTGGACGTGGCCCGGCGGCTCAGGGTACTGAGGGTGCCCCGGGCCGGGGAGCGGCTCTGCCGGAGCCACGGGGAGGCCCTGAAGCTCTTCTGCGAGGAGGAGGAGACCCCCCTGTGCCTTTCGTGCCGGGGGTCCCCCGCCCACCGGCTCCACGCCGCGGTGCCCAT
>NW_020938542.1:0-622 GCF_003984885.1 Neopelma chrysocephalum
CCGCTGGATTTTTGGGATGTGGCTCTGATGGATGGACCCTGGGATACGACCCCAGTGGATCCCAGGTCCCAGGAGAGGACCCTGGTGGATCCCAGAATGTGACCCCGCTGGATTTTTGGGATGTGGCTCTGATGGATGGACCCCAGGATTTGATCCCACTGGATTTTGGGATGTGGCTCCGATGGATGGACCTCGGGATTTAAACCCGATGGATCCCAGGACTTGATCCCGATGGATTTTTGGGATGTGGCTCTGATGGATGGACTCCAGGATTTGATCCCGATGGACACTGGGTTCTGATCCCGCTGGATTTTGGGATGTGGCTCCGATGGATGGACCCTGGGATGTGACCCCAATAGATCCCAGGACTTGATTCTGATGGATTTTTGGGATGTGGTTCTGATGGATGGACTCCAGGATTTGATCCCGCTGGACACCAGGACCCGATCCCGCTGGATTTTGGGATGTGGCTCTGATGGATGGACTCCAGGATTTGACCCCGATGGACCCCAGGACTTGACCTGCTGGATTTTTGGGATGTGGCTCTGATGGATGGACCCTGGGATTTGACCCCAATGGACCCCAGGACTTGATCCCGATGGATTCTTGGGATGTGGTTCCG
>NW_020938543.1:0-483 GCF_003984885.1 Neopelma chrysocephalum
TATTTTTATTTTTATTTCTATTTTTATTTTTATTTTCATTTTCATTTCTATTTTCATTTCTATTTCTAGATTTATTTTTATTGTTTTTTTTCATACTTATTTTTAATTTTTATTTTTATTTTCATTTTCATTTCTAGTTTTATTTCTATTTCTAGATTTATTTTTTGTGTTATTTTTTATTTTTATACTTATCTTTAATTTTTATTTTTATTATATTTGTATTGTAGTTTTATTTTGCTTTATTTTTATTTTTATTTTTATTTTTATTTTTATTTTTATTTTTATTTCTATTTTTATTTTTATTTTTATTTTCTTTTTTATTTTCTTTTTTATTTCTATTTTTATTTTCATTTCTCGTTTTATTTCTATTTCTATCTTTATTTTTATACTTGTCTTTAATTTTTATTTCTATTTTTATTTTTATTTTTTCCTCCTAAAAAAAATCGCTTTTCCAAGGGGGAAAAATATGATGAAAGGGGGGAA
>NW_020938544.1:0-473 GCF_003984885.1 Neopelma chrysocephalum
AAAAAGGGATTTTGAGGGGAAAAAAGAGACGAAAATGAAACTTCCCTGACCGGGAATCGAACCCGGGCCGCGGCGGTGAGAGCGCCGAATCCTAACCACTAGACCACCAGGGAGCGCTGGGAATGTGTGGAAAACAGGGATCCTTGGGATTGGGATGAGCCCAGTGGATGCTGGGAGCTGATCCCGCTGGATTTTGGGATGTGGCTCTGATGGATGGACCCCGGGATTTTACCCTGATGGACACTGGGATCTGATCCCACTGGATTTTGGGATGTGGCTCCGATGGATGGACCTCGGGATTTAAACCCGATGGATCCCAGGACTTGATCCCGATGGATTTTTGGGATGTGGCTCTGATGGATGCACCCCGGGATTTTACCCTGATGGACACTGGGATCCGATCCCACTGGATTTTTGGGATGTGACTCCGATGGATGGACTCCAGGATTTGACCCCGATGGACCCCAGGACTT
>NW_020938545.1:0-1430 GCF_003984885.1 Neopelma chrysocephalum
CCGCTGGATTTTTGGGATGTGGCTCTGATGGATGGACCCTGGGATACAACCCCAATGGATCCCAGATCCCAGGAGAGGACCCTGGTGGATCCCAGGGTGTGACCTCGCTGGATTTTTGGGATGTGGTTCTGACAGATGGACCCTGGGATATGACCTCGATGGACCCCAGGACTTGATCCCGATGGATTCTTGGGATGTGAATCTGATAGATGGACTCCGGGATTTGATCCTGCTGGACACCGGGACCCGATCCTGCTGGATTTTTGGGATGTGGCTCTGATGGATGGATCCCAGGATTTGACCCCAATGGATCCCAGGATGTGACCCTGATGGACCCCAGGCCCCAGGAGATGATCCTGGCAGATCCCAGGTCCCAGAATTTGACCCCAATGGATCCCAGGTCCCAGGAAATGACCTCAATGCACCCCAGGAGGTGACACTGATGGATCCCAGCTCCCAGGATTTTATCCTGATGGACCCCAGAAGAGGAATCTGATAAATCCCAGGCCCCGGGAGATGATCCCGGCAGATCCCAACTCCCAGGATTTGATCCCGATGGATCCCAGGTCCCCTGGTTAGTCTGAGCTGAAACCTGATTAGTCTCAGCTCAAACCTGGTTGGTCTCAGCTCAAACCCGGTGAGTTTGAGCTCAAACCGGGGCATCTCAGCTTAAATCTGGAGCATCTGAGCTCAAACCTGGTTGGTCTCAGCTCAAACTCGGAGCATCTCAGTTTAAATCTGGAGCGTTTGAGCTCAAATCCGGTTGGTCTCAGCTCAAACCTGGTTGGTCTGAGCTCAAACCCGCTTGGTCTGAGCTCAAATCCGGAGCATCTGAGCTCAAACCCGGTTGGTCTCAGCTCAAACCTGGAGCATCTGAGCTCAAACCCGGTTGGTCTGAGCTCAACCCCGCAGCACCCGAGCTCCCTCTCTCCTCCCCCGGGGCCGAGGCACCTGCAGGAAGAGCAGCAGCCTCCGGAAAGCGAAACCAGCGCCGTCACCCTCCTCCGCCTCCTCCTCCTCCTCCTCCTCCTCCCCCCAGCCATGGCCCAGGCCGGTCCCGGGACCCTCCTGCGGGCCGAAGCCTCGTGCCCCCTGTGCCTGGAGCTGTTCCAGGACCCCGTGTCCATCCACTGCGGCCACACCTTCTGCCGGGGCTGCATCGAGGGGCTCTGGGAAGGCTCCGGGGGGGTTTTTCCCTGCCCCCGGTGCCGGGAGACGGCGCCGGATCGGGCGCTGAGACCCAACCGGGAGCTGGCCAAGCTGCTGGACGTGGCCCGGCGGCTCAGGGTACTGAGGGTGCCCCGGGCCGGGGAGCGGCTCTGCCGGAGCCACGGGGAGGCCCTGAAGCTCTTCTGCGAGGAGGAGGAGACCCCCCTGTGCCTTTCGTGCCGGGGGTCCCCCGCCCACCGGCTCCACGCCGCGGTGCCCAT
>NW_020938546.1:0-622 GCF_003984885.1 Neopelma chrysocephalum
CCGCTGGATTTTTGGGATGTGGCTCTGATGGATGGACCCTGGGATACGACCCCAGTGGATCCCAGGTCCCAGGAGAGGACCCTGGTGGATCCCAGAATGTGACCCCGCTGGATTTTTGGGATGTGGCTCTGATGGATGGACCCCAGGATTTGATCCCACTGGATTTTGGGATGTGGCTCCGATGGATGGACCTCGGGATTTAAACCCGATGGATCCCAGGACTTGATCCCGATGGATTTTTGGGATGTGGCTCTGATGGATGGACTCCAGGATTTGATCCCGATGGACACTGGGTTCTGATCCCGCTGGATTTTGGGATGTGGCTCCGATGGATGGACCCTGGGATGTGACCCCAATAGATCCCAGGACTTGATTCTGATGGATTTTTGGGATGTGGTTCTGATGGATGGACTCCAGGATTTGATCCCGCTGGACACCAGGACCCGATCCCGCTGGATTTTGGGATGTGGCTCTGATGGATGGACTCCAGGATTTGACCCCGATGGACCCCAGGACTTGACCTGCTGGATTTTTGGGATGTGGCTCTGATGGATGGACCCTGGGATTTGACCCCAATGGACCCCAGGACTTGATCCCGATGGATTCTTGGGATGTGGTTCCG
>NW_020938547.1:0-1184 GCF_003984885.1 Neopelma chrysocephalum
CCCAGAACCCCCCCACCCGCTGTTAAATCTGATTTATTTAGGGGATGGGAATAAAGGTAATAAATGGGATTAAATAAATTAAACAAATGTGATTAAATAAATTAAATAGATTAAATAAATTAAATAAATGTGATTAAATAAATTAAATAGATTAAATAAATTAAATAAATGTGATTAAATAAATTAAATAAATGTAATTAAATCAATTAAATCAATTAAATCAATTAAATAAATTAAATAAATGTAATTAAATCAATTAAATCAATTAAATAAATGTAATTAAATAAATCAAATAAATCAAATCAATTAAATAAATTTAATTTTAAAAAATTAAATAAATTAATAAATAAAAATAATTAAATAAGTTAATACATTTAATGGATGTAATTGACTAAATTGAATAAATTAATAAATTCAAGAAATTTATTTAAATAAATAAAAGAAATTAAATAAATGCAACAAAATAAATAGATAAAATAAAATAAATAAATAAAATGAAATTAATAAATAAATTTAATAACATAAATAAGTAAAAAATAAAATAAATGTAATTCAATAAATTAATAGATGTAGTAAAATAAATAATAAAATAAAATACATAAATAAATGTAATGAAGTAAATTAAATCTATTAATAAATTTAATAGATGTAATTCAATAAATCAAATAAATTTAATTAAAAATGTCATTCAAGAAATTAATAAAATAAATTAATTTAATTAAATAAATTATATAAATTAAATGTAATTTAATACATTAAATAAATGAAATAATATTATAAATAATTTTATTTATTATATATTTTTATTTATGTATTATTTATATTTTTAAATGTAATGCACGCGATTAAATAAATCAAATAAAATAATAAATTAAATAAACACAATTAAATAAATCAAATAAATAAATTAAATAAATGAAATGTAATTTAATAGAGTAAATAAATGTATTATTATTATTATTTTGACCCTCCTCTCACCGATGCCGACCCATAAGACCAAGGCCAAGCCCAACAGGAGCAGCTTCATCTTGGGGCAGGTCCGACCCTGAGGGCAAAAAAGGATCAGATTTGGGGGGAGAAAAGGGAAAAAAAGAGAAGATTTTTGGCAAAAAAAAAAGAGAAAAAAAGGATCAGTTCTGGGGAGAAAAAAGGGCAAAAAGGATCAGATTTGGGAGGAAAAAAGG
>NW_020938548.1:0-1004 GCF_003984885.1 Neopelma chrysocephalum
CCCAGAACCCCCCCACCCGCTGTTAAATCTGATTTATTTAGGGGATGTGAATAAAGGTAATAAATGGGATTAAATAAATTAAATAAATTAAAAATTAAATAAATTTAAATAAATAAATAATAAAATTTAAATTTAATTAAATAAAATAAGTTATTAAAATAAATGAATGTAATAAAATAAATAAATAAAATAAGTAAAATAATAAAATAAAATAAATTAAATGTAATCTAATAAATTAAAAATGTAATAATGTTATTATAAATTTAATTTTAATAGTTACTTTTATCGTTTATGGTACAATTTATTTATTTTTATGATGAATTTTATAAATGGAATAAAATAAAATAAATAAATCAATAAAGAAAATAAATCACAGAATAAAACATAATTTAATAAATTAGGTAAATGCAATATTATAATTATTATTATAAATTTAATTTTATTATTTATTTATTTATTATGAATTCAATAGCTGTAGTTAAATAATTTAAGGAAATTTAATAAATTAAATAAGTTTAATGTAATTTAATACATTAAATAATTGTAATATTATTATTTTATGTATAATATATAAATATATTTTAATAATATTATTGATGATGATGATGATAATCATAATATAATAATAATAGTTATTGTGACCCTCCTCTCACCGAGGCCGATGCACAAGACCAAGGCCAAACCCAACAGGAGCAGCTTCATCTTGGGGCAGGGGCAGGTCCAACCCTGGGGGCAAAAAAGGATCAGATTTGGGGGGAGAAAAGGGAAAAAAAGAGAAGATTTTTGGCAAAAAAAAAAGAGAAAAAAAGGATCAGTTTTGGGGAGAAAAAAGGGCAAAAAAATCAGATTTTTTTGGGGATAAAAGGGCAAAAAAATCAGATTTTTTTGGGGAGAAAGGCAAAAAAATCAGATTTTTGGGAGAAAAAAAGGGTAAAAAAATCAGATTTTTTTGAGGAAAAAAGGGCAAAAAAATCAGATTTTTTTGGGGGGGAAAAAGGATCAAA
>NW_020938549.1:0-1184 GCF_003984885.1 Neopelma chrysocephalum
CCCAGAACCCCCCCACCCGCTGTTAAATCTGATTTATTTAGGGGATGGGAATAAAGGTAATAAATGGGATTAAATAAATTAAACAAATGTGATTAAATAAATTAAATAGATTAAATAAATTAAATAAATGTGATTAAATAAATTAAATAGATTAAATAAATTAAATAAATGTGATTAAATAAATTAAATAAATGTAATTAAATCAATTAAATCAATTAAATCAATTAAATAAATTAAATAAATGTAATTAAATCAATTAAATCAATTAAATAAATGTAATTAAATAAATCAAATAAATCAAATCAATTAAATAAATTTAATTTTAAAAAATTAAATAAATTAATAAATAAAAATAATTAAATAAGTTAATACATTTAATGGATGTAATTGACTAAATTGAATAAATTAATAAATTCAAGAAATTTATTTAAATAAATAAAAGAAATTAAATAAATGCAACAAAATAAATAGATAAAATAAAATAAATAAATAAAATGAAATTAATAAATAAATTTAATAACATAAATAAGTAAAAAATAAAATAAATGTAATTCAATAAATTAATAGATGTAGTAAAATAAATAATAAAATAAAATACATAAATAAATGTAATGAAGTAAATTAAATCTATTAATAAATTTAATAGATGTAATTCAATAAATCAAATAAATTTAATTAAAAATGTCATTCAAGAAATTAATAAAATAAATTAATTTAATTAAATAAATTATATAAATTAAATGTAATTTAATACATTAAATAAATGAAATAATATTATAAATAATTTTATTTATTATATATTTTTATTTATGTATTATTTATATTTTTAAATGTAATGCACGCGATTAAATAAATCAAATAAAATAATAAATTAAATAAACACAATTAAATAAATCAAATAAATAAATTAAATAAATGAAATGTAATTTAATAGAGTAAATAAATGTATTATTATTATTATTTTGACCCTCCTCTCACCGATGCCGACCCATAAGACCAAGGCCAAGCCCAACAGGAGCAGCTTCATCTTGGGGCAGGTCCGACCCTGAGGGCAAAAAAGGATCAGATTTGGGGGGAGAAAAGGGAAAAAAAGAGAAGATTTTTGGCAAAAAAAAAAGAGAAAAAAAGGATCAGTTCTGGGGAGAAAAAAGGGCAAAAAGGATCAGATTTGGGAGGAAAAAAGG
>NW_020938550.1:0-1004 GCF_003984885.1 Neopelma chrysocephalum
CCCAGAACCCCCCCACCCGCTGTTAAATCTGATTTATTTAGGGGATGTGAATAAAGGTAATAAATGGGATTAAATAAATTAAATAAATTAAAAATTAAATAAATTTAAATAAATAAATAATAAAATTTAAATTTAATTAAATAAAATAAGTTATTAAAATAAATGAATGTAATAAAATAAATAAATAAAATAAGTAAAATAATAAAATAAAATAAATTAAATGTAATCTAATAAATTAAAAATGTAATAATGTTATTATAAATTTAATTTTAATAGTTACTTTTATCGTTTATGGTACAATTTATTTATTTTTATGATGAATTTTATAAATGGAATAAAATAAAATAAATAAATCAATAAAGAAAATAAATCACAGAATAAAACATAATTTAATAAATTAGGTAAATGCAATATTATAATTATTATTATAAATTTAATTTTATTATTTATTTATTTATTATGAATTCAATAGCTGTAGTTAAATAATTTAAGGAAATTTAATAAATTAAATAAGTTTAATGTAATTTAATACATTAAATAATTGTAATATTATTATTTTATGTATAATATATAAATATATTTTAATAATATTATTGATGATGATGATGATAATCATAATATAATAATAATAGTTATTGTGACCCTCCTCTCACCGAGGCCGATGCACAAGACCAAGGCCAAACCCAACAGGAGCAGCTTCATCTTGGGGCAGGGGCAGGTCCAACCCTGGGGGCAAAAAAGGATCAGATTTGGGGGGAGAAAAGGGAAAAAAAGAGAAGATTTTTGGCAAAAAAAAAAGAGAAAAAAAGGATCAGTTTTGGGGAGAAAAAAGGGCAAAAAAATCAGATTTTTTTGGGGATAAAAGGGCAAAAAAATCAGATTTTTTTGGGGAGAAAGGCAAAAAAATCAGATTTTTGGGAGAAAAAAAGGGTAAAAAAATCAGATTTTTTTGAGGAAAAAAGGGCAAAAAAATCAGATTTTTTTGGGGGGGAAAAAGGATCAAA
>NW_020938551.1:0-332 GCF_003984885.1 Neopelma chrysocephalum
TTGGGATCAATCAGGGGATCAATCCATGGGATCTTCATCCCACTCCTTGTTGCACAGGGATTTATCGGGAAGGGATTTATTGGGAAGCGCTGGAATGGCCAGGATCAAGTAGGGGGTCAATCCATGGGATCTTCATCCCACTCCTGGTTGCACAGGGATTTATTGGGAAGGGATTTAATCAGGAAGCACTGGAATGGCCGGGATCGAGCCAGGGGTCAATCCATGGGATCCTCATCCCACTCCTCGTTGCACAGGGATTTATTGGGAAGGGATTTAATTGGGAAACGCTGGAATGGCCGGGGAGGGTCGGGATCGGGTAGGAGGTCAATCAA
>NW_020938552.1:0-423 GCF_003984885.1 Neopelma chrysocephalum
CATCCCACTCCTCGTTGCACAGGGATTTATTGGGAAGGGATTTAATCAGGAAGGGCTGGAATGGCCGGGACGAGTCGGGATCGGGATGAGGGGTCAATCCATGGGATCCTCATCCCACTCCTCGTTGCACAGGGATTTATTGGGAAGCGCTGGAATGACTGGGACGGGTCAGGATCGAGTAGGGGGTCAATCAATCCATGGGATCCTCATCCCAATCCTGGTTGCACAGGGATTTAATCAGGAAGGGATTTAATCGGGAAGGGATTTAATCAGGAAGCACTGGAATGGCCGGGATCGAGCCAGGGGTCAATCCATGGGATCCTCATCCCACTCCTCGTTGCACAGGGATTTATTGGGAAGGAATTTAATCGGGAAGCGCTGGAATGGCCGGGGAGGGTCGGGATCGGGTAGGAGGTCAATCAA
>NW_020938553.1:0-332 GCF_003984885.1 Neopelma chrysocephalum
TTGGGATCAATCAGGGGATCAATCCATGGGATCTTCATCCCACTCCTTGTTGCACAGGGATTTATCGGGAAGGGATTTATTGGGAAGCGCTGGAATGGCCAGGATCAAGTAGGGGGTCAATCCATGGGATCTTCATCCCACTCCTGGTTGCACAGGGATTTATTGGGAAGGGATTTAATCAGGAAGCACTGGAATGGCCGGGATCGAGCCAGGGGTCAATCCATGGGATCCTCATCCCACTCCTCGTTGCACAGGGATTTATTGGGAAGGGATTTAATTGGGAAACGCTGGAATGGCCGGGGAGGGTCGGGATCGGGTAGGAGGTCAATCAA
>NW_020938554.1:0-423 GCF_003984885.1 Neopelma chrysocephalum
CATCCCACTCCTCGTTGCACAGGGATTTATTGGGAAGGGATTTAATCAGGAAGGGCTGGAATGGCCGGGACGAGTCGGGATCGGGATGAGGGGTCAATCCATGGGATCCTCATCCCACTCCTCGTTGCACAGGGATTTATTGGGAAGCGCTGGAATGACTGGGACGGGTCAGGATCGAGTAGGGGGTCAATCAATCCATGGGATCCTCATCCCAATCCTGGTTGCACAGGGATTTAATCAGGAAGGGATTTAATCGGGAAGGGATTTAATCAGGAAGCACTGGAATGGCCGGGATCGAGCCAGGGGTCAATCCATGGGATCCTCATCCCACTCCTCGTTGCACAGGGATTTATTGGGAAGGAATTTAATCGGGAAGCGCTGGAATGGCCGGGGAGGGTCGGGATCGGGTAGGAGGTCAATCAA
>NW_020938555.1:0-2500 GCF_003984885.1 Neopelma chrysocephalum
GGGGGGGGAAAAAAGGCAAAATATTTCCTGTCGCCCAACGTGGGGCTCGAACCCACGACCCTGAGATTAAGAGTCTCATGCTCTACCGACTGAGCTAGCCGGGCTCCTCAATTCCCAAATTTCCCAAAATTCCAACCTTTTTTTCCACTAAAAATATGAATTTGGTGTTGCTTAATTAAAATCTGGAATTACCTGAAAAATTAAGTTTTTTTCTTAATATTTTGCGAGTTGTGGAGCTGAAAGTGGAAAATATAAATATATAAATATATAAATATATAAATATAAATATAATATAAAAATATATATATTGTATATTATATATTATATATTATATAAATATAAATATAAAATACGAATATAAATATAAATAAATATATATTTATAAATATATATTTATAGAAATATATATATAAAAATATGAAATATAATAATAATAGATATATAAAAATATATATTAGATGTATGTAAATATAAAAATATAATAATATTATATTTATAATAATATATATTAGAGAGAGAGAGTGTAGGGAAATAAGGTTGGGTAGAAAAATAATAAGCAAAAAAATAAGATTTTCTGTTAAAACGCCTGATTCTGTGAAAAATGTAACTTTGATTTATATTTTATTTAATATCTATATTATGTTTTATATAATACCGATATATTTATGTAATATATAAATATGATATAAAATATTTTATATATAAAATCTATAAAATCTATAAAATCTGAAATATATTATATAACATATATTTTTATAAAATAATATATACTATACATACTCTATATATAATAGATATAAAATATATAAAATATATATAATGTATAAAAATATATAACAAATATAGATATTATATATAAGACATAAAATTATACATAAATATATAATACATATTTATATATTTTTAATTCATATTATATACAATATATAAATTTTATATAATATATATTTTACTTATATTTGTATTTTACTTGTATTTTATAAAATGCAAAGAGAGAAGTGCACAGGCCTAAAATCATATTAAGATATAAAAATATTTTTTATACCTATAAAATATAGGAAAAAATAAGGTCGGGGGGAAAATAACTCTAAAAATATATTTATAACTATATAAAATTATTTATATATAAATATAAAATATAAAAAATATAAAATATAAAAGTATAAAAATATAAAAATATAAAATATAAAAATATAGAAATATAAAATATAAAAAAATTTAAAATATAAAAAATAAAAAAATTTAAAATATAAAATATAAAAAGATAAAAAATATAAAAAATAAAATATTAAAATAATAAAAATATAAAAATATAAAATATAAAAATATTAAAAATATTAAAAATAAAAAATTAAAAAATATAAAATATTAAAAAATATATAAAAGGTCCCTTACCAGGCTCTGGTTCCCCTCGTGGTCTGAAAACCCCCCGGGAGCTGCGGCCCCTTTTTATTCCCAAAAAAAAACTCGGGATGAGCCGGGACCGGAACGACCCGGAAAAAAAGGGGCATCATTGTTTTATGGGAACAATGATCCGGGACGCAGCTGGGAAAACACGGACACACCTGGGATACACCTGGATAAACAGGGACACACCTGGGAAAACAGGGATACAGCTGGAAAAACAGGGATACAGCTGGAAAAACAGGGATACAGCTGGGAAAACAGGGACCCAAACCCCCAGTTTTAGACCCAAATCCCCATTTTTAGACCCAAATCCCCAATTTTAGACTAAAATCCCCATTTTCGGACCTAAATCCTCATTATTTTTGGACACAAACCCCCATTTTTGGACACAAATCCCCATTTTTGGACACAAATCCCCATTTTTAGACCCAAACCCCCGTTTTTAGACCCAAATCCCCATTTTTAGACCCAAATCCCCATTTTTAGACTGAAATCCCCATTTTTGGACCCAAATCCTCATTATTTTTGGACACAAATCCCCATTTTTAGACCCAAATCCCCATTTTTGAACCCAAATCCTCATTATTTTTGGACCCAAATCCCCATTTTTGGACCCAAATCCCCATTTTTGGACCCAAATTCTCATTATTTTTGGTCCCAAACCCCCATTTTTCGACCCAAACTCTCATTTTTTATTCCAAATCCTCATTATTTTTGGACCCAAAAAGCCCCATTTTTAGACCCAAATCCCCATATTTGGTCCCAAACCCTCATTTTTGGACCCAAATCCCCATTTTTAGACCCAAACTCCCATTTTTAGACCCAAACTCCATTTTTTAGCATAAAACCTCTCAATTTTTGGCACCAAAGCGCCTTTCGAGGGCAGAAACCCCCAATTTCAGGGCATAAAATTATTATTATTATTATTATTATTATTATTAATAATAATAATAATAATGGTAGTACTAGTAATAATAATAAAAATAAAATAATAATAATAACAATAATAGTAGTAGTAATAAAAATAATAGAAATAATAATAAACATAAATAATAATAATAATAACAATAATAGTAGTAATAAAAATAATCGT
>NW_020938556.1:0-2500 GCF_003984885.1 Neopelma chrysocephalum
GGGGGGGGAAAAAAGGCAAAATATTTCCTGTCGCCCAACGTGGGGCTCGAACCCACGACCCTGAGATTAAGAGTCTCATGCTCTACCGACTGAGCTAGCCGGGCTCCTCAATTCCCAAATTTCCCAAAATTCCAACCTTTTTTTCCACTAAAAATATGAATTTGGTGTTGCTTAATTAAAATCTGGAATTACCTGAAAAATTAAGTTTTTTTCTTAATATTTTGCGAGTTGTGGAGCTGAAAGTGGAAAATATAAATATATAAATATATAAATATATAAATATAAATATAATATAAAAATATATATATTGTATATTATATATTATATATTATATAAATATAAAATACGAATATAAATATAAATAAATATAAATATATTTATAAATATATATTTATAGAAATATATATATAAAAATATAAAATATAATAATAATAGATATATAAAAATATATATTAGATGTATGTAAATATAATAATATAATAATATTATATTTATAATAATATATATTAGAGAGAGAGAGTGTAGGGAAATAAGGTTGGGTAGAAAAATAATAAGCAAAAAAATAAGATTTTCTGTTAAAACGCCTGATTCTGTGAAAAATGTAACTTTGATTTATATTTTATTTAATATCTATATTATGTTTTATATAATACCGATATATTTATGTAATATATAAATATGATATAAAATATTTTATATATAAAATCTATAAAATCTATAAAATCTGAAATATATTATATAACATATATTTTTATAAAATAATATATACTATACATACTCTATATATAATAGATATAAAATATATATAATGTATAAAAATATATAACAAATATAGATATTATATATAAGACATAAAATTATACATAAATATATAATACATATTTATATATTTTTAATTCATATTATATACAATATATAAATTTTATATAATATATATTTTACTTATATTTGTATTTTACTTGTATTTTATAAAATGCAAAGAGAGAAGTGCACAGGCCTAAAATCATATTAAGATATAAAAATATTTTTTATACCTATAAAATATAGGAAAAAATAAGGTCGGGGGGAAAATAACTCTAAAAATATATTTATAACTATATAAAATTATTTATATATAAATATAAAATATAAAAAATATAAAATATAAAAGTATAAAAATATAAAAATATAAAATATAAAAATATAGAAATATAAAATATAAAAAAATTTAAAATATAAAAAATAAAAAAATTTAAAATATAAAATATAAAAAGATAAAAAATATAAAAAATAAAATATTAAAATAATAAAAATATAAAAATATAAAATATAAAAATATTAAAAATATTAAAAATAAAAAATTAAAAAATATAAAATATTAAAAAATATATAAAAGGTCCCTTACCAGGCTCTGGTTCCCCTCGTGGTCTGAAAACCCCCCGGGAGCTGCGGCCCCTTTTTATTCCCAAAAAAAAACTCGGGATGAGCCGGGACCGGAACGACCCGGAAAAAAAGGGGCATCATTGTTTTATGGGAACAATGATCCGGGACACAGCTGGGAAAACACGGACACACCTGGGATACACCTGGATAAACAGGGACACACCTGGGAAAACAGGGATACAGCTGGAAAAACAGGGATACAGCTGGAAAAACAGGGACCCAAACCCCCAGTTTTAGACCCAAATCCCCATTTTTAGACCCAAATCCCCAATTTTAGACTAAAATCCCCATTTTCGGACCTAAATCCTCATTATTTTTGGACACAAACCCCCATTTTTGGACACAAATCCCCATTTTTGGACACAAATCCCCATTTTTAGACCCAAACCCCCGTTTTTAGACCCAAATCCCCATTTTTAGACCCAAATCCCCATTTTTAGACTGAAATCCCCATTTTTGGACCCAAATCCTCATTATTTTTGGACACAAATCCCCATTTTTAGACCCAAATCCCCATTTTTGAACCCAAATCCTCATTATTTTTGGACCCAAATCCCCATTTTTGGACCCAAATCCCCATTTTTGGACCCAAATTCTCATTATTTTTGGTCCCAAACCCCCATTTTTCGACCCAAACTCTCATTTTTTATTCCAAATCCTCATTATTTTTGGACCCAAAAAGCCCCATTTTTAGACCCAAATCCCCATATTTGGTCCCAAACCCTCATTTTTGGACCCAAATCCCCATTTTTAGACCCAAACTCCCATTTTTAGACCCAAACTCCATTTTTTAGCATAAAACCTCTCAATTTTTGGCACCAAAGCGCCTTTCGAGGGCAGAAACCCCCAATTTCAGGGCATAAAATTATTATTATTATTATTATTATTATTATTAATAATAATAATAATAATGGTAGTACTAGTAATAATAATAAAAATAAAATAATAATAATAACAATAATAGTAGTAGTAATAAAAATAATAGAAATAATAATAAACATAAATAATAATAATAATAACAATAATAGTAGTAATAAAAATAATCGTAAAAATAATAATAATAAATAAATAATAATAA
>NW_020938557.1:0-800 GCF_003984885.1 Neopelma chrysocephalum
TCGTGCCGGGGGTCCCCCGCCCACCGGCTCCACGCCGCGGTGCCCATCGAGGAGGCGGCCGAGGAGAGGAAGGTGGGAGGTGGCCCTGGAGGAGGAGGAGGAGGAGGAGGAGGAGGAGGAGGGGGAGGAGAAGAGCAGGGAAGGGTTGTTTTCCTCGGGAACACCCCCTTTGCCCCGCCTTCGGTTTGTTCTGGGTGTCGCGGGATGGGAATTACCCCTTCCCTGATCCCTGATCCCGCATGGATCGGCCGGAGGAGCGAAAGGTGGGAGGTGTCCCTGGAGGAGGAGAAGGAGGAGGAGACCAGGGAAGGGTTGTTTTCCTCGGGAACACCCGCCTTCCATCCGTTCTGGGCATCGCCGGGTGGGAATTACCCCTTCCCTGATCCCTGATCCCGCATGGATCAGCCGGAGGAGGGAAAGGTGGGAGGTGTCCCTGGAGGAGGAGGAGGAGGAGGAGGAGGAGGAGAGCGGGGAAGGGTTGTTTTCCTCGGGAACACCCCCCTTGCCCCGCCTTCGGTCCGTTCCGGGCATTGCGGGATGGGAATTACCCCTTCCCTGATCCCTGATCCCGCATGGATCGGCCGGAGGAGGGAAAGGCACCGACCGGGGGCTCCTTTTCCACCCAGGAGAAACTCCAGGCTCACCTGAGGATCCTTCAGGACAGGAGGGAGAAGCTGCAGGGGATGAAGGCGGCCGAGGAAGGGAAGAGCCTGGAATTGCTCGTGAGTGGCCTTGGGGGGTGACGGATTTACCCCCTTCCCTTCCCTTCCCTTCCCTTCCCTTCCCTTCCCTTCCCTTCC
>NW_020938558.1:0-800 GCF_003984885.1 Neopelma chrysocephalum
TCGTGCCGGGGGTCCCCCGCCCACCGGCTCCACGCCGCGGTGCCCATCGAGGAGGCGGCCGAGGAGAGGAAGGTGGGAGGTGGCCCTGGAGGAGGAGGAGGAGGAGGAGGAGGAGGAGGAGGGGGAGGAGAAGAGCAGGGAAGGGTTGTTTTCCTCGGGAACACCCCCTTTGCCCCGCCTTCGGTTTGTTCTGGGTGTCGCGGGATGGGAATTACCCCTTCCCTGATCCCTGATCCCGCATGGATCGGCCGGAGGAGCGAAAGGTGGGAGGTGTCCCTGGAGGAGGAGAAGGAGGAGGAGACCAGGGAAGGGTTGTTTTCCTCGGGAACACCCGCCTTCCATCCGTTCTGGGCATCGCCGGGTGGGAATTACCCCTTCCCTGATCCCTGATCCCGCATGGATCAGCCGGAGGAGGGAAAGGTGGGAGGTGTCCCTGGAGGAGGAGGAGGAGGAGGAGGAGGAGGAGAGCGGGGAAGGGTTGTTTTCCTCGGGAACACCCCCCTTGCCCCGCCTTCGGTCCGTTCCGGGCATTGCGGGATGGGAATTACCCCTTCCCTGATCCCTGATCCCGCATGGATCGGCCGGAGGAGGGAAAGGCACCGACCGGGGGCTCCTTTTCCACCCAGGAGAAACTCCAGGCTCACCTGAGGATCCTTCAGGACAGGAGGGAGAAGCTGCAGGGGATGAAGGCGGCCGAGGAAGGGAAGAGCCTGGAATTGCTCGTGAGTGGCCTTGGGGGGTGACGGATTTACCCCCTTCCCTTCCCTTCCCTTCCCTTCCCTTCCCTTCCCTTCCCTTCC
>NW_020938559.1:0-1132 GCF_003984885.1 Neopelma chrysocephalum
TAGTCCGTGTTTCAGTCTGTGTTTAATCTGGGTTTAAGTCTGGGTTTCAGTCTGGGTTTAAGTCTGGGTTTAAGTCCGTGTTTCAGTCTGTGTTTAATCTGGGTTTAAGTCCGTGTTTTAGTCTGTGTTTAATCTGGGTTTAAGTCTGGGTTTAAGTCCGTGTTTTAGTCTGTGTTTAAGTCTGGGTTTAAATCCGTGTTTTAGTCCGTGTTTAATCTGTGTTTAAGTCTGGGTTTAAATCTGTGCTTTAGTCCGTGTTTGTCTGTGCTTTAGTCTGTGTTTTAGCCTGTGTTTTAGCCTGTGTTTAATCTGTGTTTAATCTGTGTTTTATCCGTGTTTTATCCGTGTTTTAGCCGTGTTTTAGCCGTGTTTTAGCCGTGTTTTAGCCGTGTTTTAGCCGTGTTTTAGCCGTGTTTTATCTGTGGTTTCGCCTGTGTTTTAGCTTGTGTTTAATCTGTGTTTTAGTCTGTGTTTAATCTGTGTTGGGCCCCGGTGTCCTAAATCCCAATTTTGCCCCCTGGAAGAACTTCATCCTTGTGCAACGTTCCACACTCGAGCAGGACCGGTTCATATTCCTGGGAATCCTTGTGGGATCTCACCTCTCCAGCTGGGAGCAGAGGGTGGGAACAAAGTTCTGCACCCAAGCAGGGCCGGGTCATATTCCCGGGAATATTGTGGGAATATGAACAGAGCAGAGGGTGGGAACAAAGTTCTACACCCGAGCAGGGTCGGGTCATATTCCCGGGAATATTGTGGGAATATGAACAGAGCAGAGGGTGGGAACAAAGTTCTACACCCGAGCAGGGTCGGGTCATATTCCCGGGAATCCTTGTGGGATCTCACCTCTCCAGCCGGGAGCAGAGGGTGGGAACAAAGTTCTACACCTGAGCAGGGCCGGGTCATATTCCCGGGAATATTGTGGGAATATGAACAGAGCAGAGGGTGGGAACAAAGTTCTACACCCAAGCAGGGCTGGTTCATATTCCCGGGAATCCTTGTGGGATCTCACCTCTCCAGCTGGGAGCAGAGGGTGGGAACAAAGAGCCTCGATGAGCTCCCGCAGGACCTGGGGAAGGTCCTCGAAGGTGCTGGCGTAGAAAACATTCCGAACATTCCGGGGGTTTTCCCGCCC
>NW_020938560.1:0-585 GCF_003984885.1 Neopelma chrysocephalum
TATAATAATGAATATATCTAATAATGAATATATAATAATGAATATATATAATAATGAATATATAATAATGAATATATATAATAATGAACATATATAATAATGAATATATAATAATGAAAATATATAATAACGAATATATAAAATAATGAAGAAATATTTACAAAATAATGAAGAAAACCCAATAATAAAATTAGGAGGTAGATAAAGGACCCCAGACTGGTTGGAAAGACCATCCCTGAAAATCAAGCTCAGCTCATTCCTCCGCCCTCGAATTTTCGGGAGCAACTTTCCAACTGAGGGAATGGGATCCAAACACTCCATTAAATGGGTTCAGAACATTCCAATCAAAGCTTTCCTTGGAAAAACTTTGGAGTTTGGATTTGGACAAGAGAGTTGGACAAGGAAACCATGGAAATAGGACAGGGCCCGTTTTTTGTGCTGAGGGAACAAGGCAAGAATTGGATTAAAAAAACCCCTCAATACAGGCAAATAATGGAATATTTATACAATAATGAAGAAATATTTATATAATAAATAATATATATAATAATGAGTATATATAATAATGAGTATATATAATAATGA
>NW_020938561.1:0-76 GCF_003984885.1 Neopelma chrysocephalum
TATAATAATGAATATATCTAATAATGAATATATAATAATGAATATATCTAATAATGAATATATCTAATAATGAATA
>NW_020938561.1:176-777 GCF_003984885.1 Neopelma chrysocephalum
TATAATAATGAATATATCTAATAATGAATATATAATAATGAATATATATAATAATGAATATATAATAATGAATATATATAATAATGAACATATATAATAATGAATATATAATAATGAAAATATATAATAACGAATATATAAAATAATGAAGAAATATTTACAAAATAATGAAGAAAACCCAATAATAAAATTAGGAGGTGGATAAAGGACCCCAGACTGGTTGGAAAGACCATCCCTGAAAATCAAGCTCAGCTCATTCCTCCGCCCTCGAATTTTCGGGAGCAACTTTCCAACTGAGGGAATGGGATCCAAACACTCCATTAAATGGGTTCAGAACATTCCAATCAAAGCTTTCCTTGGAAAAACTTTGGAGTTTGGATTTGGACAAGAGAGTTGGACAAGGAAACCATGGAAATAGGACAGGGCCCGTTTTTTGTGCTGAGGGAACAAGGCAAGAATTGGATTAAAAAAACCCCTCAATACAGGCAAATAATGGAATATTTATACAATAATGAAGAAATATTTATATAATAAATAATATATATAATAATGAGTATATATAATAATGAGTATATATAATAATGAGTATATATAATAATGA
>NW_020938562.1:0-441 GCF_003984885.1 Neopelma chrysocephalum
GGGGAAAACAAATTATTTGGGAGATTTGAAGCATTTTTCTTATAATTTTGGGAAAAAACAAATTATTTGGGAGATTTGAAGCATTTTTCTTATACTTTTTGGGGGAAAAACAAATTATTTGGGAGATTTGAAGCAGTTTTCTTATAATTTTCAGGGGAAACAAATTATTTAGGAGATTTGAAGCATTTTTCTTATGATTTTCAGGGAAAACAAATTATTTCGGAGATTTGAAGCATTTTTCTCATAATTTTTGGGATAAAAATATTATTTAGGAGATTTGAAGTGTTTTTCTTATAATTTTGGGGAAAAAATATTATTTAGGGGATTTTTCATATAATTTTTCTTATAATTTTGCATTTTTCTTTAATTAAGCATTTTTCTATAATTAAGCATTTTTCTTATAATTTTGGGGGAAAACAAATTATTTGGGAGATTTGAAGC
>NW_020938563.1:0-307 GCF_003984885.1 Neopelma chrysocephalum
AAGTAAAGGCAAATAATGAAATATTTATACAATAATGAAGAAATATTTATATAATAAATAATATATATAATAATGAGTATATATAATAATGAGTATATATAATAATGAGTATATATAATAATGAGTATATATAATGATGAATATATAATAATGAATATATATAATGATGACTATATATATAATAATGACTATATATATAATAATGAATATATATATAATAATGAATATATATATAATAATGAGTATATATAATAATGAGTATATATAATAATGAATATATAATAATGAATATATAATAATGAATATA
>NW_020938564.1:0-360 GCF_003984885.1 Neopelma chrysocephalum
GCGGGGCTGTGGGAGGGATGGGTTTGGAAGTGGGTGGAACAGGTGAGGGGATGTCAAAATATTGTAATTAAAATTAAATATTGTAATTAGAGGAGAAGATAAAGTTCTAAAAGCCCAAATAAAGAATATTGTACAAAAGAAAGAAGGGCTTTTTTTACCCTTTTAATGCTCAAAACCAGCCCAGGGAATTCTTGCTCCCATTTTAAGGCATCGAGTTCTCACAGTGACTCCTCACACAAAGTGTCCAGGAGGAACCCTGGATATTCCACCCCCTGGAAATCCATGGAAATTCCAGAAGGGGGGATAAAGGGTCAGAGGAGATGAGGAAGAGGAAGAGAAGATGAAGAGAGGGGATTTTTG
>NW_020938565.1:0-482 GCF_003984885.1 Neopelma chrysocephalum
ATGCTCAAAACCAGCCCAGGGAATTCTTGCTCCCATTTTAAGGCATCGAGCTCTCACAGTGACTCCTCACACAAAGTGTCCAGGAGGAATCCTGGATATTCCAACCCCTGGAAATTCCATGGAAATTCCAGAAGGGGTGAAAAAGGATGAGAGGAGATGAGGAAGAGGAAGAGAAGATGAAGGGAGGGGATTTATGGGAGCTCTGACTCAAATTTGGGAGGTGTGTCAGGGTGGAGCTGTGGGAGGGATGGGATTGGAAGTGGGTGGAA
Organism: Neopelma chrysocephalum; assembly: GCF_003984885.1. Classification (NCBI taxonomy): domain Eukaryota; kingdom Metazoa; phylum Chordata; class Aves; order Passeriformes; family Pipridae; genus Neopelma; species Neopelma chrysocephalum. The sequence continues at coordinate 270 of NW_020938565.1, forward strand.
CAGGTGAGATGATGCCAAATATTTTAATTAAAATTGAATATTGAAATTAGAGGAGAGGATAAAGAGGATAAAAAGAGGATAAAAGTCCAAAATAAAGAATATTGTGCAAAAGAAAGAAGGACTTTTTTGCCTTTTAATACTCAAAACCAGCCCAGGGAATTCTTGCTCCCATTTTAAGGCATCGAGTTCTCACAGTGACTCCTCACACAAAGT
>NW_020938566.1:0-398 GCF_003984885.1 Neopelma chrysocephalum
ATGGGTTTGGAAGTGGGTGGAAGATGGGAGATGATGCCAAAATATCATAATTAAAATTGAATATTTTAATTAGATGAGAAGATAAAGTTCTAAAAGCCCAAAATAAAGAATATTGTGCAAAAGAAAGAAGGGCTTTTTGCCCTTTTAATGCTCAAAACCAGCCCAGGGAATTCTTGCTCCCATTTTAAGGCATCGAGTTCTCACAGCGACTCCTCACAGAAATTATCCAGGAGGAACCCTGCATATTCAACCCCCTGGAAATTCATGGAAATTCCAGAAGGGGTGAAAAAGGATGAGAGGAGATGAATAAGAGGAAGAGAAGATGAAGGGAGGGGATTTTTGGGAGCTCCCACTCAAATTTGGGAGGTGTGTCAGGGCGGGGCTGTGGGAGGGATGGG
>NW_020938567.1:0-405 GCF_003984885.1 Neopelma chrysocephalum
GGGGATTTTTGGGAGCTCCCAGTTAAATTTGGGAGGTGTGTCAGGGCAGAGCTGTGGGAGGGATGGGTTTGGAAGTGGGTGGAAGACGGGAGATGATGCCAAAATATCACAATTAAAATTGAATATTTTAATTAGATGAGAAGATAAAGTTCTAAAAGCCCAAAATGAAGAATATTGTGCAAAAGAAAGAAGGGGTTTTTTGCCCTTTTGATGCTCAAAACCAGCCCAGGGAATTCTTGCTCCCATTTTAAGGCATCGAGTTCTCACAGTGACTCCTCACACAAAGTGTCCAGAAGGAATCCTGGATATTCCACCCCCTGGAAATTCATGGAAATTCCAGAAGGGGGGATAAAGGATGAGAGGAGATGAGGAAGAGGAAGAGAAGATGAAGAGAGGGGATTTTTG
>NW_020938568.1:0-1185 GCF_003984885.1 Neopelma chrysocephalum
CGTGTCAGGGTGGGGCTGTGGGAGGGATGGGTTTGGAAGTGGGTGGAAGATGGGAGATGATACCAAAATATCACAATTAAAATTAAATATTGTAATTAAATGAGTGGATAAAAAGGATAAAACGAGGATAAAAGCCCAAAATAAAGAATATTGTGCAAAAGAAACAAGGGCTTTTTTGCCCTTTTGATGCTCAAAAAAAGCCCAGGGAATTCTTGCTCCCATTTTAAGGCATCGACTTCTCACAGCGACTCCTCCCTGGACATTCCACCCTTTGGGAATTCCCGGAAAACCTCGGGAATCAGGGAATCTCTCACCCAAAGCCCGGGCTGCCCTGACCGGTGGCCCAACGTCATCCTGGGATGGTCCATCCGTCACCAGCAGCAGGACCCGAGGGAATTCCGGCCTCATCCCTCGGGAAGCTTGGAACAGCTCCCGGAGCGCGAAGGATACGGCGCGACCTGGGAAAAACAGGGAATGGTTCTGTGGGAAAACAAATTATTTGGGAGATTTGAAGCAGTTTTCTTATAATTTTGAGGGGAAACAAATTATTTAGGAGATTTGAAGCATTTTTCTTATAATTTTTGGGGAAAACAAATTATTTAGGAGATTTGAAGCATTTTTCTTATAATTTTGGGGAAAAACAAATAATTTGGGAGATTTGAAGCATTTTTCTCATAATTTTTTGGGAAAAAACAAATTATTTGGGAGATTTGAAGCATTTTTCTCATAATTTTGGGGAAAACAAATTATTTGGGAGATTTGAAGCATTTTTCTTATAATTTTGGGAAAAAACAAATTATTTGGGAGATTTGAAGCATTTTTCTTATACTTTTTGGGGGAAAAACAAATTATTTGGGAGATTTGAAGCAGTTTTCTTATAATTTTCAGGGGAAACAAATTATTTAGGAGATTTGAAGCATTTTTCTTATGATTTTCAGGGAAAACAAATTATTTCGGAGATTTGAAGCATTTTTCTCATAATTTTTGGGATAAAAATATTATTTAGGAGATTTGAAGTGTTTTTCTTATAATTTTGGGGAAAAAATATTATTTAGGGGATTTTTCATATAATTTTTCTTATAATTTTGCATTTTTCTTTAATTAAGCATTTTTCTATAATTAAGCATTTTTCTTATAATTTTGGGGGAAAACAAATTATTTGGGAGATTTGAAGCATTTTTCTTA
>NW_020938569.1:0-615 GCF_003984885.1 Neopelma chrysocephalum
GTCAGAGGAGATGAGGAAGAGGAAGAGAAGATGAAGGGAGGGGATTTTTGGGAGCTCCCAGTTAAATTTGGGAGGTGTGTCAGGGTGGGGCTGTGGGAGGGATGGGTTTGGAAGTGGGTGGAGCAGATGAGGGGATGCCCAAATATTGTTATTAAAATTGAATATTGAAATTAGAGGAGAGGATAAAGAGGATAAAAAGAGGATAAAAGCCCAAAATAAAGAATATTGTGCAAAACAAAGAAGGACTTTTTGCCCTTTTAATGCTCAAAACCAGCCCAGGGAATTATTAATCTCATTTTAGGGTGTCAAGTTCTCACAGTGACTCCTCACACAAAGTGTCCAGGAGGAACCCTGGATATTCAACCCCCTGGAAATTCCATGGAAATTCCTGGTGATAAAGGGTCAGAGGAGATGAAGAAGAGGAAGAGAAGATGAAGGGAGGGGATTTTTGGGAGCTCCCAGTTAAATTTGGGAGGTGTGTCAGGGCGGAGCTGTGGGAGGGATGGGTTTGGAAGTGGGTGGAAGACGGGAGATGATACCAAAATATCACAATTAAAATTAAATATTGAAATTAGAGGAGAGGATAAAGAGGATAAAAAGAGGATAAAAGCCCAA
>NW_020938570.1:0-765 GCF_003984885.1 Neopelma chrysocephalum
CCCAGGATCCTGCTGAGCTCCACGGGATCGGCTCCCGAGATCCCCACAGCCAGGATGTGGATCCCTGGAACACAAATCTCGCTCAGCAACAGCAAAAAAAAGGCTTAAAATCTGAATTTTCCAAGCCTTTCATGGCGATATTCCCGTTAATTATCTCCGGGGTGGGATCGGCGAGAACTCACCTGAATTAAAGCAAATTTTAACTCTGAGTTAAAGCAAACCAAAAAGAGGAAAAAAAACACAAAAGAGAGGAAAAAACAATCTTAAAATCTATATTTTCTAAGTTTTAGTGCAGCTTGTTGGTGCAACATTTCCAAAAATGCTCTTTAAGGATCTTTGTGAAGAATTTCAAAAGGGGTCGTGAGGAGGTGGAGGGGTTTGAAATCTGTCCAAACGTGCTGAGAGAGAGAGAAAATATAGGATAAAAAGTGGTTAAAGCTGCTCAGGAGGCTTGAGAATGTTCCAGAAAGGGGTGATAAAGGGTCAGAGGAGATGAGGAAGAGGAAGAGAAGATGAAGGGAGGGGATTTTTGGGAGCTCCCAGTTAAATTTGGGAGGTGTGTCAGGGCGGAGCTGTGGGAGGGATGGGTTTGGAAGTGGGTGGAGCAGCTGAGATGATACCAAAATATCACAATTAAAATTAAATATTGTAATTAGAGGAGAGGATAAAAAGGATAAAAAGAGGATAAAAGCCCAAAATAAAGAATATTGTGCAAAACAAAGAAGGGCTTTTTTTACCCTTTTAATGCTCAAAACCAGCCCAGGG
>NW_020938571.1:0-856 GCF_003984885.1 Neopelma chrysocephalum
TTGGGGGAAAACAAATTATTTGGGAGATTTGAAGCATTTTTCTTATAATTTTGGGGGAAAACAAATTATTTGGGAGATTTGAAGTGTTTTTCTTATAATTTTAGGGAAAAATATTATTTAGGGGATTTTTCTTATAATTTTTCTTATAATTTTTCATTTTTCTTTAATTAAGCATTTTTCTATAATTAAGCATTTTTCTCATAATTTCAGGGGAAAACAAATTATTTGGGAGATTTGAAGCATTTTTCTCATAATTTTGGGGAAAACAAATTATTTAGGAGATTTGAAGCATTTTTCTCATAATTTTGGGGAAAACAAATTATTTAGGAGATTCGAAGCATTTTTCTCATAATTTTGGGGAAAACAAATTATTTAGGAGATTTGAAGCGTTTTTCTTATAATTTTTGTACTGAGGTAACAGGGCAAGAATTGTATTAAAAATCCCCTCAAGTACAGGCAAATAATGAAATATTTACAAAATAATGAAGAAATAGTTACAAAATAATGAAGAAATATTTACAAAATAATGAAGAAATATTTATATAATAATGAATATATCTAATAATGAATATATATAATGATGAGTATATAAAAATGAATATATATAATAATGAATATATATAATGATGAGTATACAATAATGAATATATATAATAATGAAGAAATATTTACAAAATAATGAAGAAATATTTCTATAATAATGAACATATAATAATGAATATATCTAATAATGAATATATCTAATAATGAATATATAATAATGAATATATAATAATGAATATATAATAATGAATATATAATAATGAATATATAATAATGAATATATCTAATAATGAATATATAATAATGAATATAT
>NW_020938572.1:0-725 GCF_003984885.1 Neopelma chrysocephalum
TTTCTTATAATTTTGGGGGAAAACAAATTATTTGGGAGATTTGAAGCGTTTTTCTTATAATTTTTTGGGAAAACAAATTATTTGGGAGATTTGAAGCGTTTTTCTTATAATTTTTTGGGAAAACAAATTATTTGGGAGATTTGAAGCATTTTTCTTATAATTTTTCTGCTGAGGTAACAGGGCAAGAATTGTATTAAAAAAACCCCTCAAGTACAGGCAAATAATGAAATATTTACAAAATAATGAAGAAATAGTTACAAAATAATGAAGAAATAGTTACAAAATAATGAAGAAATAGTTACAAAATAATGAAGAAATATTTATATAATAATGAATATATCTAATAATGAATATATATAATGATGAGTATATAAAAATGAATATATATAATAATGAAGAAATATTTCTATAATAACGAATATATCTAATAATGAATTTATATAATGACGAGTATATAAAAATGAATATATATAATAATGAAGAAATATTTATCTAATAATGAATATATCTAATAATGAATATATATAATGATGAGTATATAAAAATGAATATATCTAATAATAAAGAAATATTTATAAAATAATGAAGAAATATTTATATAATAATGAATATATCTAACAATGAATATATCTAGCAATGAATATATATAATGACGAGTATATAATAATGATTATATAAAATAATGAAGAAATATTTACAAAATAATGAAGAAAACCCAATAATAA
>NW_020938573.1:0-377 GCF_003984885.1 Neopelma chrysocephalum
GACCCCAGACTGGTTGGAAAGACCATCCCTGAAAATCAAGCTCAGCTAATTCCTCCGCCCTCAAATTTTCGGGAGCAACTTTCCCACCGAGCAAATGGGATCCAAACACTCCATTAAATGGGTTCAGAACATTCCAATCAAAGCTTCCCTTGGGAAAGCTTTGGAGTTTGGATTTGGACAAGAGAGTTGGACAAGGAAACCATGGAAATAGGACAGGGCCTGTTTTTGTGCTGAGGGAACAAGGCAAGAATTGTATTAAAAAACCCCTCGAGTACAGGCAAATAATGAAATGTTTATATAATAATGAAGAAATATTCATATAATAAAGAATATATATAATAATGAGTATATATAATAATGAGTATATATAATAATGA
>NW_020938574.1:0-330 GCF_003984885.1 Neopelma chrysocephalum
AATAATGAGTATATATAATAATGAGTATATATAATAATGAGTATATATAATAAGTATATATAATAATGAGTATATATAATGATGAATATATAATAATGAATATATATAATGATGACTATATATATAATAATGACTATATATATAATAATGACTATATATATAATAATGACTATATATATAATAATGAGTATGTATAATAATGAATATATATAATAATGAGTATATATAATAATGAGTATATATAATAATGAGTATATATAATAATGAGTATATATAATAATGAATATATAATAATGAATATATAATAATGAATATATAATAATGAATATA
>NW_020938575.1:0-581 GCF_003984885.1 Neopelma chrysocephalum
TGAGCTCCACGGGATCGGCTCCCGAGATCCCCACGGCCAGGATGTGGATCCCTGGAACACAAATCTTGCTCAGCAACAGCAAAAAAAAGGCTTAAAATCTGAATTTTCCAAGCCTTTCACGGTGATATTCCCGTTAATTATCTCCGGGGTGGGATCGGCGAGAACTCACCTGAATTAAAGCAAATTTTAACTCTGAGTTAAAGCAAACCAAAAAGAGGAAAAAAACCACAAAAGAGAGGAAAAAACAATCTTAAAATCTATATTTTCTAAGTTTTAGTGCAGCTTGTTGGTGCAAGATTTCAAAAAATGCTCTTTAAGGTTTTTTTTTGTTAAGAATTTCAAAAGGGGTTGTGAGGAGGTGGAGGGGTTTGAAATCTGTCCAAACGTGCTGAGAGAGAGAGAAAATATAGGATAAAAAGTGGTTAAAGTTGCTCAGGAGGCTTGAGAATGTTCCAGAAAGGGAGATAAAGGGTCAGAGGAGATGAGGAAGAGGAAGAGAAGATGAAGGGAGGGGATTTTTGGGAGCTCCCAGTTAAATTTGGGAGGTGTGTCAGGGCGGGGCTGTGGGAGGGATGGGTTTG
>NW_020938576.1:0-943 GCF_003984885.1 Neopelma chrysocephalum
AGCCCAGGGAATTATTGTTCCCATTTTAAGGCATCGAGTTCTCACAGCGACTCCTCACACAAAGTGTCCAGGAGGGATCCTGGATATTCCACCCCCTGGAAATTCCATGGAAATTCCTGGTGATGAAGGGTCAGAGGAAATGAGGAAGAGGAAGAGAAGATGAAGGGAGGGGATTTATGGGAGCTCTGACTCAAATTTGGGAGGTGTGTCAGGGTGGAGCTGTGGGAGGGATGGGTTTGGAAGTGGGTGGAACAGGTGAGATGATGCCAAAATATCACAATTAAAATTAAATATTGAAATTAGAGGAGAGGATAAAGAGGATAAAAAGAGGATAAAAGCCCAAAATAAAGAATATTGTGCAAAACAAAGAAGGGCTTTTTTTACCCTTTTAATGCTCAAAACCAGCCCAGGGAATTCTTGCTCCCATTTTAAGGCATCGAGTTCTCACAGCGACTCCTCGCTGGACATTCCACCCTTTGGGAATTCCCGGAAAACCTCGGGAATCAGGGAATCTCTCACCCAAAGCCCGGGCCGCCCTGACCGGTGGCCCAACGTCATCCTGGGACGGTCCATCTGTCACCAGCAGCAGGACCCGAGGGAATTCCGGCCTCATCCCTCGGGAAGCTTGGAACAGCTCCCGGAGCGCGAAGGATACGGCGCGACCTGGGAAAAACAGGGAATGGTTCTGTGGGAAAACAAATTATTTGGGAGATTTGAAGCGTTTTTCTCATAATTTTTTGGGAAAAAACAAATTATTTGGGAGATTTAAAGCGTTTTTCTTACAATTTTTTGGGAAAACAAATTATTTCGGAGATTTGATGCTTTTTTTTAATAATTTTTGGGAAAAACAAATAATTTGGGAGATTTGAAGCATTTTTCTCATAATTTTTTGGGAAAAAACAAATTATTTGGGAGATTTGAAGCATTTTTCTCATAATTTTGG
>NW_020938577.1:0-405 GCF_003984885.1 Neopelma chrysocephalum
ATGAAGGGAGGGGATTTTTGGGAGCTCCCAGTTAAATTTGGGAGGCGGGTCAGAGCGGGGCTGTGGGAGGGATGGGTTTGGAAGTGGGTGAAGCAGATGAGGGGATGCCCAAATATTCTAATTAGAATTGAATATTGTAATTAGATGAGAGGACAGAGTTCTAAAAGCCCAAAATAAAGAATATTGTGCAAAAGAAAGAAGGGCTTTTTGCCTTTAAGTCTGTATTTTAATCTGTGGTTTAGTCTGGGGTTTAGCCTGGGGTTTAGCCTGGGTTTAAGTCCGTGTTTTACTCTGTGTTTTAGTCTGTGTTTAATCTGGGTTTAAGTCCGTGTTTAATCTGGGTTTAAATCTGGGTTTAAGTCTGTCTTTAAGTCCGTGTTTTAGTCCGTGTTTCAGTCTGTGTTT
>NW_020938578.1:0-7522 GCF_003984885.1 Neopelma chrysocephalum
CTCCCTGAGCTGTCCCCTGTCCCTCCCTGAGCTGTCCCCTGTCCCCCCTGAGCTGTCCCCATCCCCAGACGTGGTGTTCCGTGTGGATGACGGGCTGGTGCCGGCGCACAAGCCGCTGCTCATCGCTGGCTGTGACTGGATGAGGGCCATGTTCCGGGGGGGCTTCCGCGAGAGCTACGCCCAAGAGGTGGGGGCTGGGGGGGCTGGGGGGGGCTGGGGGGACCCACTGGCTCTGCCACGGGGCTGCTGGAAGGGTGGGTGTCTTTGGGTGGGGTCTGGGGGCTGCTCAGACCCCAGTCCAAGCCCTGACACAGCTGGGTCCTGCTTCCCTTCTGCTGGGGAGAAAGAGGGGGGCTCTGCTGGGTCAGGGAGTTCTGTGCTGGGCCTGGGGGGATTATTCCAGGGCTGGGGGGGCTCTGCTGGATTGGGGGGGGGCTGTGCCAGGGCTGGGGGGGCTACGTTGGGGCTGGGGGAGCTGTTCTGGGTGAGGGGGATGGCATCAGGGCTGGGGGCCTGTGCCAGACAGGGCACTCTGTGCCAGAGTTGTGGAGGGGCTGTGCTGGGTCGGGGGGCTGTGCCGGGGCTGAGGGGGCTGTGCTGGGTCAGGAGGGGCTGTGCCAGAGTTGTGGAGGGGCTGTGCTGGGTCGGGGGGTCTGTGCCAGGTCAGGCACTGCCAGGAGGGTCCCTCCTTGCCCCGGCCCCCCCCCGGGGGCGGCTCCAGCCCCGCCAAACCCGTCCGTGGTGCCGCAGGTATCCCTGCCCGGCACCAACTGCGCCTGCCTCCGCGCCGTGCTCGACTTCCTCTACACGGGGGTCTTCACCCCCACGCCCGACCTGGACGCCATGGAGCTGCTGATCCTGACGGACCGGCTGTGCCTGCCGCGGCTGCAGGCGCTCACCGGTGAGACCCCCCGGCCCCCGGGACCCCCCCCCGCCCCCGGCCCGCCGTGTCCCCTGACGTCACCCGCCAATACCCTGCCAATACCCTGCCAATACCCTGCCGGTGCCGTGGGGGCGGATCGATCGTCCCTGCGTGTCATTCCCTGCCCTTACGCAATCCCGGGGGGGGAGCCTGGCTCATCCCGGGGGGCACATCCCCGGTGAGTGACCCCCCCCCCTCCCCGACCCGCTGCCCCCCCAGAGCAATACGCCGTGGACGAGCTGCTCCGAGCCTTCATGCAGCGCGTGGAGATCGACGAGCAGGTCATCATCTACCTGGAGATGACGCAGGTACGGGGGGCTGGGGGGCACGGAGACCCCCGGGAGGGGGGCACGGGGACCCCCGGGGATTGCGGGCAGTGGGGTGACCCCCTGTACCCCCCCCCCAGTTCCACAACGCCCACCAGTTGGCCGCGTGGTGCCTGCACTACATCTGCACCAACTACAACCGCGTGTGCCGCCGCTTCCCCCGCGAGATGAAGTTCATGTCCCCAGGTACGGGGGGGGCCGAGGGGCTGCGGGGGGGGCTCGGGGAGGGGTGTCCCTGCCGTGCCCTAAGCCCCCCGGGCTGCCCCCGCAGAGAACCAGGCGCACTTCGAGCGGCACCGCTGGCCCCCGGTGTGGTACCTGAAGGAGGAGGATCTGTACCTGCGCTCCAAGAAGGAGCGGGAGCGCGAGGAGCAGCTCCAGCGCAAGCAGCACCCCCGCAGCAAGTGGTGCTTCTGGCGGCCCTCGCCCCCCGTGTCCTGAGCTGGGGACGAGGGGCTGGGACCCCCCGCGTGGGGCTGGGGGGCTTGGCTGGACTGGGAGCCCCTGCGTGGGGCTGGGGGGCTCGGCCGGGCTGGGGGTCCCCGTGTTGGGCTGAGGGGCTCGAGGCTGGGACCCCCACATGGAGCTGGGGGGGCTTGGATGGGCTGGGGGTCCCTGTGCTGAGCTGAGGGGCTCGAGGCTGGGACCCCCACACTGGGCAGGGGAGCTCAGCTGGGCTGGGGGTCCCTGTTCTAACTGAGGGGCTTGGGGCTGGGGCTCCCGTGCTGGGCTGGGGGGCTTGGCTGGGCTGGGGCTCCCACGCTGGCCTGGGGGTCCCTGTGCTGGGCTGGGGGGCTTGGCTGGGCTGGGGCTCCCATGCTGGGCTGGGGGTCCCTGTGCTGGGCTGTGCAGCTCAGGCTCGGGACCCCCACGCTGGGATGGGGGGGCTCAGCCCCAGGGACTCCACACAGAACTGAAGGGCTGGGCCCTGTGACCCCCACCCTGGGCCGGGGGGCTTGGCCAGCCCTCCCCGAGGGCCTGTTTCCCTGCCTCACCCTGGCTGTTTACAGGCTCTGCTGGGGCACAGCCCCCTGCCCACCGTGCCTTCCCCCGGGGGGGCCGTGCTGAGCCCCCCGGCAGGGCCCCCCCCCGGCCAACGCTGGTGCTACCTCTGACCGAGCAGTATTTGGGGCTGGGGGCGTGCAGGGAGCGGGGGCTCTGCCGCCCCCCCACCTTTCTTGAGGGCTTCTCCCCCCGCAGGGCTCTCTGGTGCTGTATTTTCTCCCCCCCAGGGGGTGGGGGGGGCCAAGCTGTGAGCAGGGGTGGGGTGGGGGGTGGGCGTGGGGGGGTCCCTGGGTGCTTGTGTGGCTGCGAGAGCCCCCGGCTCATCTCTGTGCCTTGGACGGGCCCCCGGGCTCTGGGCCCAGGGAGGGGGGACATTGTCCCTGTCCCTGGGCTGTGTCCCCCTGGATGGGGGTGGCACCGTCCAACCCCTCCGGGCTGAACTGCACAACCATTTTTACACTTTTTTACCCCAGGAGCACAGCGGCCCCCGGGCCTTCCAGGGCCCCCCTGGCCTGGAGTGGGCCCCCCTGGCCCGGAGTGGGCCCCCCCGCCTCAGCAGCAGCTGTTTTAACCTTTAATAAAGCTTTTTGTAACAGACCCCGACTCTGGGTGACCCCATCCCGCTCTGCCCCCCAAACCCTTCTGGGGTGGGAGCCCCCCCCGCAGGAAGGAGCAACACTGGGGGGGCTTCATTGGGGTGTGTTTATTGGGGGGGATACAAAGTACATGAGGGTTGGGAACAGGAATGGGGGGGGCTGACCCACACTTGGGGGTGCAGCTCATGGGTTGGGGGAGACACAAGTGGGACAGACGGGGGGGGTCATTTACTGGGGGGGCAGATCCCTGTCCATGGCAGGAGTGGCTGGGGGGGGCAGGCTGGGGGCTCCCCTTATCATGGCCTGTCCCAGGCCGAGCCCCCCCTTGTCTCTGTGTCCTCCCCACGGCCTCACAAGGCCCTGGGAGCAGAGCCTGGGGTCACGGCAGCTCCCACGGGGGGGCTGGGGCAGGGCAGCCCCCCGGGGGGGTCAGGGGCAGCCGGGGGGACCTGAGGACGTCCCTGAGGTACTGCTGCAGCTGCTGCTGCAGTTTCCAGCCCCGCAGCACAGCTGGGGCCTCGCACATCTGGCCAGCGGCCGTGGGGCTGTGGGGTCCCAAGGGGGTGTGGGTTCCCACGGGAGCTTGGGGTCCCATGAGGCTGTGGGGTCGTGAGGTCCTAGAAGAGGCTGGGGTCCCACAGGGCTGTGAGGTCCCACGGGGGTGTGGGGTCTCCCAGACTCCCCACTGCTCCCCCACTTCCTCCCATCCCGGTCCTGTGTGACCGGAGTTCTTAGGGCCGGCGGGAGCTGCCCCATGGCTGGGCCGGGCTCAGGGCTGGGCTGAGCTCAGGGCTGGGCCAGGCTCAGGGCTGGGCCAGGCTCAGGGCTCTCCTGGCCGGGGGCAGAGCAGCAGGTAGCACAGGTTTCCCGGGATCCTCCCGTCTGGGCCGAGCCCGTTCCCAGCCACGCCGCCCTCTGGGAAGGGTGGGGGGCCACGGGAGGATCCCAGGACCTGGAGGGGGGGGATCAGGGGAGTATCTCGGGGATCCCCTCGATGGGGTGGCTCCAGAGCAGCTCCGGCCCTCGGGAGGGCTTTGGGCACGGGGGGATCCGGCCCAGCTCCCCCCTCACATCCCCTGGGAGCTGGAGGGGGGTCTGTGCTCACCGCTCGCCCGCGGTGCTGGATCGGCCCGACGTTCATGGCATTCCCGGTGTTCCCGGCGTTCCCGGCTCAGGCCGGGCCGTAGCAGAGGATCTCGCTCAGGTCGTAGCCGGTGACAGCGAAGGTGTCCCCGGCGGGGTCACAGAACCGGGCACCGCAGACCTGCGTGTCCGTCACGCACTCGGCGTGGCAGTGCCGGATCTGCGCGGGAGCGGGGCCGGAGCAACGCTGGGACGGGGCAGCCACGGCTCCCGGGGACACGGCCCAGGCCCCGGGGAGCAGACGTGGCTCCGAGGGCCTCATCCCCGTCCCACCTCGACATCGTCCGTGTCCGGGTCCCTGCTGAGCTTCCAGACATGGACAAAGGAATCCTCTGCGCCCGACAGCAGCTGCGGGGGGAGCGCAGGGACCGTGGGGACACCGCGGAGGGGGCAGCGCCAGGGCCAGGGCGGGACACTGGGGTGGGATCCCAGCTGGGATTCCAGGGTGGGATTCCAGGTGGGATTCCTGGGTGGAATGCTAGGGTGGGATGCCAGTGGGATTCCAGGGTAAAGCCAGCTTGGCATGCAGGTGGGATGCCAGTGTGGGATGCTGGGGTGTGACGCCGGGTGTGATTCAGTGTGTGACACCCTGACCCCTCTGTACCTTTCCGGTGAGCGGTGCCAGGTCCAGGGCGTAGATCCAGCGGGCGTGGGCGCTCACCTGGGCACGGAGCTGCCCCGACCCTGCCTCCCACAGCCGGATCTGCCCGTTCCCGTAGCCCGCGGCCACGATCCCGTTCCACAGCGTCACCGAGGAGCACGTGCAGCTGGGGGGACAGGGGCTCGTGTCACCTCCTGCCCGGGGTCCCCCCGGTCACCCTCCTGTGTGTCCGACGCCCCGCAGGACCCCCGGGGCTCACCCAGATCCCGGGATCTTCCCGAGCAGGGTGAAATCCTCCCCGGTGCTCCACAGGCAGAGGGTCCCGGAGTCGTCAGCTGTCACCAGGTCCCCAGATGCCTCCTGTGAAAGAGATGGCTCAGGACGGGCCCTGGCACTGCCCCTGGCTCCGGGGCTGCCCCCCAGGCCCCGGGAGGAGCTGACACAGCTCCCAAAGTGCTGAGGGATCCACCCGAGTGGGGCCGGGAGTGCCCGCAGCGGCTCCGTTGGAACACGTCCCTGTTTGCCCACGCGGCCACACCAAGGGCGGATTTCGAGGAACAATGAGGGCACCCCTCCCTCTGGGATGAGTCTCGGCTCCTCCCAGCCCCGGGAATCCCACACCCTGGCCCCGGGAGCCTCCGGAACCCGTGGAGCAAAGTCCAGGGGGGCGTGTGAGGGGACGGTGACACAACGGCTCCGTGTCCCCACGGTGACACAACAGCTCTGGGAACCGGTTCTGGGGAGGAATTCCTTGGGGATCCCAGCGCAGGGAAAGTTCCGTGTGACTCATCAGGGAAAGTGCTGAGCAGCCTCTGTGCAGGGAGGAGGCTGATGAGCGTCTGCAGGGACCCAGCCCCGGCAGCTTCCAGTGCCTAACGGAGATCCAGGAGAGCTGGGAGGGACTTTGGACAAGGGATGGAGGGACAGGACAAGGGGGAATGGCTTCCCACTGAAAAAGGGGCGATTTGGTGGGACTTTGGGAAGAAACCCTTCCCTGTGAGGGTGGTGAGGCCCTGGCACAGGTTGCCCAGAGAAGCTGTGGCTGCCTCATCCCTGGATGTGTCCAAGGTCAGGTTGGACAGGGCTTGGAGCAACCTGGGCTGGTGGGAGGTGTCCCTGCCCATGGCAGGGAGTGGGATTGATGGCATTTAGGGCCCCCCACCCTCCCCTTACCGGGGCCTGGCCCTGCTCGGCCGCGATGTCGGTGATGGGATCCCGGTGCTGCTCCAGGACCTCGCTCAGGGTCACGTTGGTGCCTTTGGGGGGGATGTCAAACACCAGCACGGCCCCCGAGGACGTCCCTGCGGGTCAGGGGGTCAGCAGGGCTCGGCCCTGCCGGGCTCCCTCCCCTGCCCACGCCCAGCCCAGCTCACCCACGCAGATGAAGCGCTCCCCGGCCGCCGAGATGCCTCGGGCAAACACGGAATGTGCTGGAAGGGAAGGGTTTGTGTCACCCCTGGGGGACCCCAGGGCGGGGACCGAACCCTGTGCCAGGCACTGGGGGGTCACTCCCCAACCCTGGGGCAGGTTTGGGCACCTCACAAGACATTGAGGGGCTGGAGCGTGTCCAGGGCAGGAGCTGGGAAGGGGCTGGAGCAGCAGGAGAGGCTGAGGGAGCTGGGGGGGCTCAGCCTGGAGAAAAGGAGGCTCAGGGGGGACCTTCTGGCTCTGCAACCCCCTGACAGGAGGGGGGGGCGGGGGGGGGGGTGGGCTCTGCTCCCAGGGAACAAGGGACAGGAGGAGAGGGAACGGCCTCAGGCTGTGCCAGGGGAGGCTCAGGTTGGATATTGGGAAAATTCCTCCTGGAAAGGGCTGTCTGGCCCTGGCACAGCTGCCCAGGGCAGGGGGGGATTTAACACCCTGTGGCTGTGGCACTTGGGGCATGGCCAGGTGTGTCCCTGGCAGTGCTGGGGGGCTCGGGGCACTCACCTGCCGGGTGCTCCGGGATGTCCAGCGCGTGCCAGAACACCAGGGTGGAGCCGTCGGCCTCGTACATCTGGTACAGGGGGGACAGGGGGGGAACCGGGGGGGGACAGCCCTGGGGGGGGGCAGGGACCCCCCCGAGCCCCCCCAGCCCTCACCTGGACACCGCGTTGGGACGTGAGGACCAGGAGCACCCGGGCTGGCAGCTCGCACCAGGCGGCCTGGGGGGGACAGAGCGGGGCGGGAGGGAGGCAGGGGCAGGAACCCCACACCCTCCTGCTGGGATCCCCCAAAACCTTCCACCAGGGGCAGGACCCCCCTCTGCTCTCCTGGGGCCCCCCCAGACCTCGCTCCTGGGGGAGGGCCCGGCCACAGCCCCCCAGGGCCAGGTGTATTTGGGGATCCCACAGGTGGGCACCTGTCAGCCTTGGGGACCCCCACAGTGCCCCACAAACCCCCCAAGGGGCTGCTTCCCCCTCTCCCACAATTAGGGCACTGTGGGACCCTGGGGCCCCCTCGCCCTCCTCCCTGGCTCCGATGTCACCTGTAGTGCCAGGAGGGTGCCAGGCCCCCCCCCAGTGCTACGAGGGCCCGGGCAGGGCCCCACCCGTGCCCCCCGCCCCTCACCTGTGTGAGCAGGGGGGTGCTGAGGGCCGAGCCCCCCCCCCCCGCGCCGGCAGCTGCCGGGGGGGCCCCTCGGGTCCCAGCAGGCTGAGGGTGGTGCCGTGCACGGCGCCGAAGGCCCGGGGGGGCCGCGCGGGGGGGCACAGCACGGCCAGGTTGTTGTACAGGGCGGAGCTGCTGTTCCGCAGGGCCAGGGCCCGCTCCCGCCGGTACCTGGGGGGGCACAGAGAGAGCCGGGGCCTCACACCGGGCCGGGGGGACCGAACGCACACAGGGGCACCGGGCGCAGACCCAGAGCGGCCATGGATAGATCCAGAGAGCCGGGGCAGCTCCAAGGGGGCCGAACAGCTCCAGGGGGCAAGTCCGGGGGGGCCGGGGGCAA
>NW_020938579.1:0-7584 GCF_003984885.1 Neopelma chrysocephalum
CTCCCTGAGCTGTCCCCTGTCCCTCCCTGAGCTGTCCCCTGTCCCCCTGAGCTGTCCCCATCCCCAGACGTGGTGTTCCGTGTGGATGACGGGCTGGTGCCGGCGCACAAGCCGCTGCTCATCGCTGGCTGTGACTGGATGAGGGCCATGTTCCGGGGGGGCTTCCGCGAGAGCTACGCCCAAGAGGTGGGGGCTGGGGGGGCTGGGGGGGGCTGGGGGGACCCACTGGCTCTGCCACGGGGCTGCTGGAAGGGTGGGCATCTTTGGGTGGGGTCTGGGGGCTGCTCAGACCCCAGTCCGAGCCCTGACACAGCTGGGTCCTGCTTCCCTTCTGCTGGGGAGAAAGAGGGGGGCTCTGCCGGGTCAGGGAGTTCTGTGCTGGGCCTGGGGGGATTATTTCAGGGCTGGGGGGGCTCTGCTGGATTGGGG
Source organism: Neopelma chrysocephalum (assembly GCF_003984885.1). Taxonomy (NCBI): domain Eukaryota; kingdom Metazoa; phylum Chordata; class Aves; order Passeriformes; family Pipridae; genus Neopelma; species Neopelma chrysocephalum. The sequence goes on from NW_020938579.1 coordinate 430, forward strand.
GGGGCTGTGCCAGGGCTGGGGGGGCTACGTTGGGGCTGGGGGAGCTGTTCTGGGTGAGGGGAATGGCATCAGGGCTGGGGGCCTGTGCCAGACAGGGCACTCTGTGCCAGAGTTGTGGGATGGTTGTGCTGGGTCGGGGGGGCTGTGCCGGGGCTGAGGGGGCTGTGCTGGGTCAGGAGGGGCTGTGCCAGAGTTGTGGAGGGGCTGTGCTGGGTCGGGGGGTCTGTGCCAGGTCAGGCACTGCCAGGAGGGTCCCTCCTTGCCCCGGCCCCCCCCGGGGGCGGCTCCAGCCCCGCCAAACCCGTCCGTGGTGCCGCAGGTATCCCTGCCCGGCACCAACTGCGCCTGCCTCCGCGCCGTGCTCGACTTCCTCTACACGGGGGTCTTCACCCCCACGCCCGACCTGGACGCCATGGAGCTGCTGATCCTGACGGACCGGCTGTGCCTGCCGCGGCTGCAGGCGCTCACCGGTGAGACCCCCCGGCCCCCGGGACCCTCCCGCCCCCGGCCCGCCGTGTCCCCTGACGTCACCCGCCAATACCCTGCCAATACCCTGCCAATACCCCGCCGGTGCCGTGGGGGCGGATCGATCGTCCCTGCGTGTCATTCCCTGCCCTTACGCAATCCCGGGGGGGGAGCCTGGCTCATCCCGGGGGGCACATCCCCGGTGAGTGACCCCCCCCCCCTCCCCGACCCGCTGCCCCCCCAGAGCAATACGCCGTGGACGAGCTGCTCCGAGCCTTCATGCAGCGCGTGGAGATCGACGAGCAGGTCATCATCTACCTGGAGATGACGCAGGTACGGGGGGCTGGGGGGCACGGAGACCCCCGGGAGGGGGGCACGGGGACCCCCGGGGATTGCGGGCAGTGGGGTGACCCCCTGTACCCCCCCCCCAGTTCCACAACGCCCACCAGTTGGCCGCGTGGTGCCTGCACTACATCTGCACCAACTACAACCGCGTGTGCCGCCGCTTCCCCCGCGAGATGAAGTTCATGTCCCCAGGTACGGGGGGGGCCGAGGGGCTGCGGGGGGGGCTCGGGGAGGGGTGTCCCTGCCGTGCCCTAAGCCCCCCGGGCTGCCCCCGCAGAGAACCAGGCGCACTTCGAGCGGCACCGCTGGCCCCCGGTGTGGTACCTGAAGGAGGAGGATCTGTACCTGCGCTCCAAGAAGGAGCGGGAGCGCGAGGAGCAGCTCCAGCGCAAGCAGCACCCCCGCAGCAAGTGGTGCTTCTGGCGGCCCTCGCCCCCCGTGTCCTGAGCTGGGGACGAGGGGCTGGGACCCCCCGCGTGGGGCTGGGGGGCTTGGCTGGACTGGGAGCCCCTGCGTGGGGCTGGGGGGCTCGGCCGGGCTGGGGGTCCCCGTGTTGGGCTGAGGGGCTCGAGGCTGGGACCCCCACATGGAGCTGGGGGGGCTTGGATGGGCTGGGGGTCCCTGTGCTGAGCTGAGGGGCTCGAGGCTGGGACCCCCACACTGGGCAGGGGAGCTCAGCTGGGCTGGGGGTCCCTGTTCTAACTGAGGGGCTTGGGGCTGGGGCTCCCGTGCTGGGCTGGGGGGCTTGGCTGGGCTGGGGCTCCCACGCTGGCCTGGGGGTCCCTGTGCTGGGCTGGGGGGCTTGGCTGGGCTGGGGCTCCCATGCTGGGCTGGGGGTCCCTGTGCTGGGCTGTGCAGCTCAGGCTCGGGACCCCCACGCTGGGATGGGGGGGCTCAGCCCCAGGGACTCCACACAGAACTGAAGGGCTGGGCCCTGTGACCCCCACCCTGGGCCGGGGGGCTCGGCCTTGGGATCCTCCTGCTGGGCTGTGGGGCTTGGCCAGGCTGGGGGTTCCCACCCTGGGCCGGGGGGCTCGGCCAGCCCTCCCCGAGGGCCTGTTTCCCTGCCTCACCCTGGCTGTTTACAGGCTCTGCTGGGGCACAGCCCCCTGCCCACCGTGCCTTCCCCCGGGGGGGCCGTGCTGAGCCCCCCGGCAGGGCCCCCCGGCCCGGCCAACGCTGGTGCTACCTCTGACCGAGCAGTATTTGGGGCTGGGGGCGTGCAGGGAGCGGGGGCTCTGCCGCCCCCCCACCTTTCTTGAGGGCTTCTCCCCCCGCAGGGCTCTCTGGTGCTGTATTTTCTCCCCCCCCCAGGGGGTGGGGGGGGCCAAGCTGTGAGCAGGGGTGGGGTGGGGGGTGGGCGTGGGGGGGTCCCTGGGTGCTTGTGTGGCTGCGAGAGCCCCCGGCTCATCTCTGTGCCTTGGACGGGCCCCCGGGCTCTGGGCCCAGGGAGGGGGGACATTGTCCCTGTCCCTGGGCTGTGTCCCCCTGGATGGGGGTGGCACCGTCCAACCCCTCCGGGCTGAACTGCACAACCGTTTTTACACTTTTTTACCCCAGGAGCACAGCGGCCCCCGGGCCTTCCAGGGCCCCCCGGCCCGGAGTGGGCCCCCCTGGCCTGGAGTGGGCCCCCCCGCCTCAGCAGCAGCTGTTTTAACCTTTAATAAAGCTTTTTGTAACAGACCCCGACTCTGAGTCCCAAACCCTTCTGGGGTGGGAGCCCCCCCCGCAGGAAGGAGCAACACTGGGGGGGCTTCATTGGGGTGTGTTTATTGGGGGGGATACAAAGTACATGAGGGTTGGGAACAGGAATGGGGGGGGCTGACCCACACTTGGGGGTGCAGCTCATGGGTTGGGGGAGACACAAGTGGGACAGACGGGGGGGGTCATTTACTGGGGGGGCAGATCCCTGTCCATGGCAGGAGTGGCTGGGGGGGGCAGGCTGGGGGCTCCCCTTATCATGGCCTGTCCCAGGCCGAGCCCCCCCCTTGTCTCTGTGTCCTCCCCACGGCCTCACAAGGCCCTGGGAGCAGAGCCTGGGGTCACGGCAGCTCCCACGGGGGGGCCGGGGCAGGGCAGCCCCCCGGGGGGGTCAGGGGCAGCCGGGGGGACCTGAGGACGTCCCTGAGGTACTGCTGCAGCTGCTGCTGCAGTTTCCAGCCCCGCAGCACAGCTGGGGCCTCGCACATCTGGCCAGCGGCCGTGGGGCTGTGGGGTCCCAAGGGGGTGTGGGTTCCCACGGGAGCTTGGGGTCCCGTGAGGCTGCGGGGTCGTGGGGTCCTAGAAGAGGCTGGGGTCCCACGGGGCTGTGAGGTCCCACGGGGGTGTGGGGGTCTCCCAGACTCCCCACTGCTCCCCCACTTCCTCCCATCCCAGTCCTGTGTGACAGGAGTTCTTGGGGCTGGCGGGAGCTGCCCCATGGCTGGGCCAGGCTCAGGGCTGGGCTGAGCTCAGGGCTGGGCTGAGCTCAGGGCTGGGCCGAGCTCAGGGCTGGGCCAGGTTCAGGGCTCTCCTGGCCAGGGGCAGAGCAGCAGGTAGCACAGGTTTCCCGGGATCCTCCCGTCTGGGCCGAGCCCGTTCCCAGCCACGCAGCCCTCTGGGAAGGGTGGGGGGCCACGGGAGGATCCCAGGACCTGGAAGGGGGGCCAGGGGAGTATCTCGGGGATCCCCTCGATGGGGTGGCTCCAGAGCAGCTCCGGCCCTCGGGAGGGCTTTGGGCACGGGGGGATCCGGCCCAGCTCCCCCCTCACATCCCCTGGGAGCTGGAGGGGGGTCTGTGCTCACCGCTCACCCGCGGTGCCGGATCAGCCCAACATTCCCGGTGTTCCTGACGTTCCCGGCGTTCCCGGCTCAGGCCGGGCCGTAGCAGAGGATCTCGCTCAGGTCGTAGCCGGTGACAGCGAAGGTGTCCCCGGCGGGGTCACAGAACCGGGCACCGCAGACCTGCGTGTCCGTCACGCACTCGGCGTGGCAGTGCCGGATCTGCGCGGGAGCGGGGCCGGAGCAACGCTGGGACGGGGCAGCCACGGCTCCCGGGGACACGGCCCAGGCCCCGGGGAGCAGACGTGGCTCCGAGGGCCTCATCCCCGTCCCAGGCCCAGACTCACCTCGACATCGTCCGTGTCCGGGTCCCTGCTGAGCTTCCAGACATGGACAAAGGAATCCTCTGCGCCCGACAGCAGCTGCGGGGGGAGCGCAGGGACCGTGGGGACACCACGGAGGGGGCAGCGCCAGGGCCAGGGCGGGACACTGGGGTGGGATCCCAGCTGGGATTCCAGGGTGGGATTCCAGGTGGGATTCCTGGGTGGAATGCTAGGGTGGGATGCCAGTGGGATTCCAGGGTAAAGCCAGCTTGGCATGCAGGTGGGATGCCAGTGTGGGATGCTGGGGTGTGACGCCGGGTGTGATTCAGTGTGTGACACCCTGACCCCTCTGTACCTTTCCGGTGAGCGGTGCCAGGTCCAGGGCGTAGATCCAGCGGGCGTGGGCGCTCACCTGGGCACGGAGCTGCCCCGACCCTGCCTCCCACAGCCGGATCTGCCCGTTCCCGTAGCCCGCGGCCACGATCCCATTCCACAGCGTCACCGAGGAGCACGTGCAGCTGGGGGGACAGGGGCTCGTGTCACCTCCTGCCCGGGGTCCCCCCGGTCACCCTCCTGTGTGTCTGACGCCCCGCAGGACCCCCGGGGCTCACCCAGATCCCGGGATCTTTCCGAGCAGGGTGAACTCCTCCCCGGTGCTCCACAGGCAGAGGGTCCCGGAGTCGTCAGCTGTCACCAGGTCCCCAGATGCTTCCTGTGAAAGAGATGGCTCAGGACGGGCCCTGGCACTGCCCCTGGCTCCGGGGCTGCCCCCCAGGCCCCGGGAGGAGCTGACACAGCTCCCAAAGTGCTGAGGGATCCGCCCGCAGCGGCTCCGTTGGAACACGTCCCTGTTTGCCCACGCGGCCACACCAAGGGCGGATTTCGAGGAACAATGAGGGCACCCCTCCCTCTGGGATGAGTCTCGGCTCCTCCCAGCCCCGGGAATCCCACACCCTGGCCCCGGGAGCCTCCGGAACCCGTGGAGCAAAGTCCAGGGGGGCGTGTGAGGGGACGGTGACACAACGGCTCCGTGTCCCCACGGTGACACAACAGCTCTGGGAACCGGTTCTGGGGAGGAATTCCTTGGGGATCCCAGCGCAGGGAAAGTTCCGTGTGACTCATCAGGGAAAGTGCTGAGCAGCCTCTGTGCAGGGAGGAGGCTGATGAGCGTCTGCAGGGACCCAGCCCCGGCAGCTTCCAGTGCCTAACGGAGATCCAGGAGAGCTGGGAGGGACTTTGGACAAGGGATGGAGGGACAGGACAAGGGGGAATGGCTTCCCACTGAAAAAGGGGCGATTTGGTGGGACTTTGGGAAGAAACCCTTCCCTGTGAGGGTGGTGAGGCCCTGGCACAGGTTGCCCAGAGAAGCTGTGGCTGCCTCATCCCTGGATGTGTCCAAGGTCAGGTTGGACAGGGCTTGGAGCAACCTGGGCTGGTGGGAGGTGTCCCTGCCCATGGCAGGGAGTGGGATTGATGGCATTTAGGGCCCCCCACCCTCCCCTTACCGGGGCCTGGCCCTGCTCGGCCGCGATGTCGGTGATGGGATCCCGGTGCTGCTCCAGGACCTCGCTCAGGGTCACGTTGGTGCCTTTGGGGGGGATGTCAAACACCAGCACGGCCCCCGAGGACGTCCCTGCGGGTCAGGGGGTCAGCAGGGCTCGGCCCTGCCGGGCTCCCTCCCCTGCCCACGCCCAGCCCAGCTCACCCACGCAGATGAAGCGCTCCCCGGCCGCCGAGATGCCTCGGGCAAACACGGAATGTGCTGGAAGGGAAGGGTTTGTGTCACCCCTGGGGGACCCCAGGGCGGGGACCGAACCCTGTGCCAGGCACTGGGGGGTCACTCCCCAACCCTGGGGCAGGTTTGGGCACCTCACAAGACATTGAGGGGCTGGAGCGTGTCCAGGGCAGGAGCTGGGAAGGGGCTGGAGCAGCAGGAGAGGCTGAGGGAGCTGGGGGGGCTCAGCCTGGAGAAAAGGAGGCTCAGGGGGGACCTTCTGGCTCTGCAACCCCCTGACAGGAGGGGGGGGCGGGGGGGGGGGTGGGCTCTGCTCCCAGGGAACAAGGGACAGGAGGAGAGGGAACGGCCTCAGGCTGTGCCAGGGGAGGCTCAGGTTGGATATTGGGAAAATTCCTCCTGGAAAGGGCTGTCTGGCCCTGGCACAGCTGCCCAGGGCAGGGGGGGATTTAACACCCTGTGGCTGTGGCACTTGGGGCATGGCCAGGTGTGTCCCTGGCAGTGCTGGGGGGCTCGGGGCACTCACCTGCCGGGTGCTCCGGGATGTCCAGCGCGTGCCAGAACACCAGGGTGGAGCCGTCGGCCTCGTACATCTGGTACAGGGGGGACAGGGGGGGAACCGGGGGGGGACAGCCCTGGGGGGGGGCAGGGACCCCCCCGAGCCCCCCCAGCCCTCACCTGGACACCGCGTTGGGACGTGAGGACCAGGAGCACCCGGGCTGGCAGCTCGCACCAGGCGGCCTGGGGGGGACAGAGCGGGGCGGGAGGGAGGCAGGGGCAGGAACCCCACACCCTCCTGCTGGGATCCCCCAAAACCTTCCACCAGGGGCAGGACCCCCCTCTGCTCTCCTGGGGCCCCCCCAGACCTCGCTCCTGGGGGAGGGCCCGGCCACAGCCCCCCAGGGCCAGGTGTATTTGGGGATCCCACAGGTGGGCACCTGTCAGCCTTGGGGACCCCCACAGTGCCCCACAAACCCCCCAAGGGGCTGCTTCCCCCTCTCCCACAATTAGGGCACTGTGGGACCCTGGGGCCCCCTCGCCCTCCTCCCTGGCTCCGATGTCACCTGTAGTGCCAGGAGGGTGCCAGGCCCCCCCCCAGTGCTACGAGGGCCCGGGCAGGGCCCCACCCGTGCCCCCCGCCCCTCACCTGTGTGAGCAGGGGGGTGCTGAGGGCCGAGCCCCCCCCCCCCGCGCCGGCAGCTGCCGGGGGGGCCCCTCGGGTCCCAGCAGGCTGAGGGTGGTGCCGTGCACGGCGCCGAAGGCCCGGGGGGGCCGCGCGGGGGGGCACAGCACGGCCAGGTTGTTGTACAGGGCGGAGCTGCTGTTCCGCAGGGCCAGGGCCCGCTCCCGCCGGTACCTGGGGGGGGCACAGAGAGAGCCGGGGCCTCACACCGGGCCGGGGGGACCGAACGCACACAGGGGCACCGGGCGCAGACCCAGAGCGGCCATGGATAGATCCAGAGAGCCGGGGCAGCTCCAAGGGGGCCGAACAGCTCCAGGGGGCAAGTCCGGGGGGGCCGGGGGCAA
>NW_020938580.1:0-5971 GCF_003984885.1 Neopelma chrysocephalum
TACTGGGATGAGCTGGGGGTCCGCGCTGGGGTGGGCTGTGCTGTACTGGTCTATACTGGGGTGCACTGGGTCAGTCCCGCCCGGGACGCGGTGTCCCCGCTCGGCTGGGCAGGGGGAGCTGTGGGGGTCTCCCGTCCCCCCGCAGAAAAAGAGACCGTCAGCCCCCAAAACGCGACGGGACAAGTCGCGCTCCCTCGGCCGGGCTTCCGCCCACTCTGGCCCCCACACGCCCCCGGCCGAGGGCGGGAGGGTGTCCCCGCCCGCGGAACCCCTGGACGTCGAGAACATCCTGGCCGAGCTGCTGGACCGGGTGATAGCCGAGAGCGTGCGGGCGGCGGTGGCGCGGCAGGTGAGAGGCCCCCCCCTCCCCCGATTTGGGGGTCCTCGGGGTGTCTGGTGGGTCCGGCCGGGGGTCTCAGCGCTGTCTCTGCAGCGGGTGCCCTACACGGTGTCCCGGGCGCGGGACGCCATCCTGTGTGTCGTTGAGTGGCGGTTCCTGGCGCGGGACGAGGGGGACCCCGACCCCGGGGAGGACCCGGACCCCGAGCGAGCCCGAGCCTGGAGCGAGGACGAGGAGCCCCAGCCCTGCGCCCTGGACACCTGGGCGCAGGGCGTTGTCCCCGTCCGGCTGGTCCCTCCGTCCCTGGGAGAGGTGAGACGTGCCCCGACCGCCCCGGAACCGCCCGGGGCCGTGGGACACCCGGGGTCACCCACACCGGCCCCTCTTTGTCCCCCGGGCAGGTCCCGTCCCAGGAATCCCCCGTGACAGACGAGGCTTCCTCCGACCATCCTCTCCGGGCCCTCGACGCTGTCACCGTCCCGGCTGTCCGTCTGTCCCGGGGAGAGGTGAGACGTGCCCCGTCCCTCCCTGGGACCCCCCCCGCGCTGAGCCCCTGTAGCTCCGGGGCCACCCCGAGTGTCACCCCCCCCCGGCTCACCCCACGGGGCACCCCGACACCCCGACACCCACAGCGGCTCCCCTCTGCCCCCGGCAGGTCCCCGATGCGAAGCCCCCGAGCCAGGACCCCCCCGCAGCAGTCGGAGCTCCCCCCGCGGTTCCCGGCCGGGTCCCCGGCGCTGTTCCCACCCTGCCCGTGCCGGGGCCACCCCGCCCGAAGCCTCCCACCGCCCCCCGGTCCCCCGACAGAGAACCCCGTCCCTCGCGGCCCCCGCGGCCCCGCCCGGCCCCGCCGGGCCCCCCCCGGCCCCCGGCCCCGCTCCCGGCCGAGCCCCCGGAGCCCCCGGCGCGGGGGGAACCGCGGGCATCCCGCGGGGCCGGGCTGGGCGACCAAGAGCCACCACCGCCATCGTCCCCCCGCGCCAGCCTGAGTTCCCTCCAGCCGGGGAGACCCCCCCGCGGCCCGGGGGCGGTGCCGGAGGGGCCCGGGGTGGTCTCCAGGCCGGGTCCCCGCCGCGGCTCCCCGCGGATCCGGCCGCAGGTGAAGGTGCTGGACGTGTTCACCGAGCCCGAGCGGCCGCCGCCCCGCGCTGCCCCCCGCGCCAGCCGGGCGCCGGACCCGGGGGGCCGTCGGGACCGGCCGCCCCCGCCGGGGCCCCCGCAGCCCCCGCCGGGCTCCCCCAGCCCCGAGCCCCCGCCGTGTGACTCCTGGCTGAGCTCGGCGCTGCTGGCCCCCGGGGTCACCGTGCGCTGGCCCGGCGGCGAGCGGCGCGGGCCGGGCACGGCGGGGCACGGCGAGGGCGAGGAGGAGGAGGAGGGCGAGGGGAGCAAGGGCGAGCGGGAGCTGAGGCCCATCCTCTCCGCCCCGGCGTTCCGGCTCCCGTCGAACGGCGAGCGCTGAGGGCAGCGCCTGGAAAACCCGCTGGGAACGCGGCTGCTCCGGGCGCTGCCCCTCCCGGGGTTGTCCCAGCTCCGGGGGGACCCCCGGCCCTCGGGGGGTCCCCGGCACCCCGTGTCCTACCTCCAATCGCGCCGGGGCCGTCACCGGGACCGGAGCTGGGGGCCCTTTGCCGGAGCTGCTGAAGAGAACAGGAATAAATCAAGTCAAATCAAATCAGAGGGGATTTCCGTCGCCGGGCTCCCGCCGCTGCCCGGCACCGGGAGCGGGGCCCGGGCGGTCCCGGGAACTCCGGCCGCAGCAGCCGCGGTGCCAACACCCCCCGGACCCACCCGCGGCGCGTCCCCGCAGCCCCTCTGCCCCCATAGAGGAAACCAGGGGGATGTCACGGGGTGACACGGGTGGCTTCACCCCATGAGCGAACCGTGGGCCTCGCCCTGTCCCCGGGCTGCCCGTCCTGGGGGACACGGACCCCGGGTCGGGGCTGCTCCGGGCATCGACCCTCCTGCAGCCGCCCCGGGGTGACAACGAGGTGGGTGAACAGCCCTGGGGTGGCACCGGGGACACTGAGGTGGTACAGGGGACACTGAAGTGGTACAGGGGACACCGAGGTGGTACAGGGGACACCGGAGCGGCACCTGGAAACAACGCCCGCTCTCTGTTGCTAATGAGGAGCGGGTTTCAGTTCCTCATTAGCATGAGGGGGAGTGGGCGTGGTTTTCGGGTCCTCATTAGAATGAGGTGAGAGGGGCGTGGTTTTCAGTTCATATTTAGGGTGATGCGGAGTGGGCGCGGTCTCGCCGTCGCACGTGCTCGGCACTTCATTCGGCGCTCGTGGGGTTCCACTCTGGGGGTCGAACAAGACCAGTACCCCAAAACCAAGTGTCCCATTTGTCCCGCCCCTTACGCTTGTGCAGCTCCTCCCTTGTCACACAACGCGCCGCAGGAAAACTTTGGGGTGAAAAGTAGCTGCTGGGGTCACTCCTGGGCAGGGACAGAACTGAAACCTTGTTCCTCTTGCGGTCGGGGCGGAGGCAGCGCCCGCGGAGTTTTCAGTGACAAGTTTCGCCACCGAGTGCTGATTAGAGGAAATACTGCAACTGTCATTAACCCTTTGCAGCGGGGCGGGCACGGGACACCGGGGTGGCACAGGGGGCACACAGCTCACCCTCCTGCCCGCTCCAGCCACTCTCCTGTCCGTCCCGGTGTCCCGGCAGCTCCCGGGCCAGAGGGGCCCGTGCCGTGCCCTGCTGCCGGCTGGGCAAAGGTCCTGCTCCGACCTCTGTCCCCAGCCCCACCCGCGCCCGGCCATGGAGCTGCCGGGGGCCCTGAGCCCCTCGGGGGGGCTCCTGCTGCTCCTGCTCTCGGGGCTGCTGCTCTGGGCCAGGCGCAGACCCCACTGGGACCCCCGCAAGTGCCCCACCGACCTGACGGGCAAGACGGTGATTGTCACCGGAGCCAACAGCGGTGAGCGGGGACGGGGACACGCGTGGGGGTGACACGGAGCTGTGGGGTGTCCTGCGGAGAACAGGGGTGTCCCTTCTCCAGCCGCGGAGCCCAGCTCCTGCCTCGGTTGCTGGTCCCTGGGAACCCACAATGTGATCCCCGTGCCCATGGCACCTCATGCCGGGTGGGCACCCCCCGTGCCCCCTGCCCACCCTCGGTGTCCAGACTCTGTCCCGGCTGCGTTAATGACTGACAGCCAAGGTCACCGCACTGCCGGCCACCACGGCCACCCTGTCACACCAGGGAGGGGGTCACTGCTCCCACCCGTGTCCCACTGCTGAGCCCGGGGCCGGGCTGGCACAGCCGGGGACACTGGGATCCCCGGGTTGGGATTGGGGTGTCCCCGCGTGCCCAGGGACAGGGTGGCCCCACGTGTGCTCGGCTCCATTCCCGCCCCGGTGCCCGTTGTTTCCCGCTGTGCCGGAGCACTGACACAGAGCTGTGTGGGCACTGGGCCGCTGGGGGGGTTTGGGGCCCGCAGCGGGGGCTGCCCGGACCCTGGGGACAGCAGGCGACCCCCGGGGACCCCTCGCCGCGGGGGCCCGGCGGGGATCAGCCCGTCCCGCTCCGTGTGCCGCAGGCATCGGCAAGTGCGTGGCCATGGACCTGGCGCGCCGGAACGCCCGCACCATCCTGGCGTGCCGGAGCCGGGAGCGGGGCCAGGCGGCGGTGGAGGAGATCCGGGCGGCCACCGGGAATCCGGCGGTGGTGCTGCGGCTGCTGGACACGGGCTCGCTGGCCTCGGTGCGCGCCTTCGCCCGCGCCGTGCTGCGGGAGGAGCCGCGGCTCGACGTGCTGGTCAACAACGCCGGTGTCACCGGTACGGCCCCGCCGCCCCCGGCCCCGGCGGGCTCCAGCGCCCCGCCCCGATGCCCCACAGCGCCCAACCCCCTTTTCCAGGGCTGCCCTTCTCCATCACTTCCGAGGGGCTGGAGCAAACCTTCACCACCAACTACCTGGGCCCGTTCCTGCTCACCAACCTGCTGCTGGGTGCGTGGGGGGCTCTGGGGTGCCCTCCCCTCTCCCACCATTCCTGCTCACACCCTGGTGCTGGGCGAGCACAGGGGCGTGGCAGCTCCCGGGACCCCTCCCCGCTCACCCCCTGCTCCTCGCAGACCTGCTGAAGGCCTCGGCGCCCTCGCGGGTGGTCAACGTGTCGTCGTTCCGGCACAGCGTGGGCACGGCCGACAGCAGGTTCCTCACGGGGCAGCGGCACCCGGGCGGGTACGACGCTGCCTACAGCAGCACCAAGCTGATGAACCTGCTCTTCACCGCCGAGCTGGCGCGGCGTCTGCGCGGCACAGGTGGGTGCCAGGCTCGGCCGTGCCGTGGGGCACCCGGGCACAGCTGTACCCAACCCCATCCCGACCCCTCTGTGCTGTCGTGCCACGGCCCAGGGGCTGCCGATGGCGCTGGGGGGTCTCACCCCAGCCGGAGACTCCCCAGCCCATGTGTGGGCAGCAGAACCCTGGCCAGGGTGGCCCCGGTGCCGGGCACGGGGGAGGCCCTGCTCCGAGGCCGGGCTGGGGGCTGCTCCCACCCTTCCCTCGGTGCCCTGGCGTGGCACTGACGCTGCGGCCCGGCAGGGGTGACGGCCAACGCGCTGAGCCCCGGCGTGGTGAGCACCAGCATCATGCGCCACTTCAGCTGGGCCGTGCGGGCGCTCTTCATGCTCCTGCGCCCCTTCATGAAGGTGAGCGGGGCCGGGTCCCGCCCCGCCCGGGGCAGAGGGCGGGCAGGGGCCGCAGGACCCCCCTGACCCCCCGTCCCCCGCAGTCGGCCGAGCAGGGCGCTGCCAGCACCATCTTCTGCGCCGTGTCGGAGGAGGCCGAGGGCATCAGCGGGAAGTACTTCGACAGCTCGTGCCGCCTGGCGCTGCCCTCGGCGCCCGCCCGCGACGCCGCGCTGGCACGGAAGCTCTGGGAGGCGTCGGAGCAGCTGACGGGGCTCACAGAGGGACCCCGGGGCTGAGCCCTTGGGACGTGGCCGCACGGGGAGACCCTCAGGGTGGGGAGGGAGACGTGATCGCCCCTTCGGTTGCCGTGTGCCCGCCCTGTGCCAGCCAAGGGACGACACGGCGCCGGCCGGGTGGGACTGTGAGCCCTTTATTAAAGCCCCCGGTGCCGTCACTCCCAGGTGATGTCCAGCTCCAGGCGCTGCCTCCGCACAAACTGCAGGAATCCGTCGTAGTCGCGCCGGTGGATGTCGGGGCAGCGGGACAGGTCCAGGCGCCGCAGGGGCCCCTCGGAGCTCAGCAGGTGCCACACGGCGCAGGGGGACACGTGGCTCCCGGCCAGCGAGAGCTCCTGCAGCTCCCGCAGCTCCCCCAGCTGCGGCTCCAGCACCGAGTCCAGCGGGAAGGGCAGGGCGAGCAGGCGCAGGCTCTGCAGCCGCGGGGCCCGGCTCAGCACCGAGGCCAGCGTGGAGCCCAGCACCGGCACGTGAGCGGCCGGCACGGGCCCGGCCAGGGCCAGCGAGAAGCTCTGCAGCTGGGGCAGCCCCTGGGGCAGCAGGTCGGTGGCCCAGCGGGCCGGCGGGGCGGGGGGCTCGGCGGGGGCGTGGGGGTCCGGAGGAACGTGCAGCTCGGTGCTGAAGCTCTGCAGGCCGGGGCAGCCGGCGAGGAGGGCGGGCAGCGACAGCGGGTCCGGGCAGCTGAAGCCGTGCAGGGT
>NW_020938581.1:0-5972 GCF_003984885.1 Neopelma chrysocephalum
TACTGGGATGAGCTGGGGGTCCGCGCTGGGGTGGGCTGTGCTGTACTGGTCTATACTGGGGTGCACTGGGTCAGTCCCGCCCGGGACGCGGTGTCCCCGCTCGGCTGGGCAGGGGGAGCTGTGGGGGTCTCCCGTCCCCCCGCAGAAAAAGAGACCGTCAGCCCCCAAAACGCGACGGGACAAGTCGCGCTCCCTCGGCCGGGCTTCCGCCCACTCTGGCCCCCACACGCCCCCGGCCGAGGGCGGGAGGGTGTCCCCGCCCGCGGAACCCCTGGACGTGGAGAACATCCTGGCCGAGCTCCTGGACCGGGTGATAGCCGAGAGCGTGCGGGCGGCGGTGGCGCGGCAGGTGAGAGGCCCCCCCCTCCCCCGATTTGGGGGTCCTCGGGGTGTCTGGCGGGTCCGGGCGGGGGTCTCAGCGCTGTCTCTGCAGCGGGTGCCCTACACGGTGTCCCGGGCGCGGGACGCCATCCTGTGTGTCGTTGAGTGGCGGTTCCTGGCGCGGGACGAGGGGGACCCCGACCCCGGGGAGGACCCGGACCCCGAGCGAGCCCGAGCCTGGAGCGAGGACGAGGAGCCCCAGCCCTGCGCCCTGGACACCTGGGCGCAGGGCGTTGTCCCCGTCCGGCTGGTCCCTCCGTCCCTGGGAGAGGTGAGACGTGCCCCGACCGCCCCGGAACCGCCCGGGGCCGTGGGACACCCGGTGTCACCCACACCGGCCCCTCTTTGTCCCCCGGGCAGGTCCCGTCCCAGGAATCCCCCGTGACAGACGAGGCTTCCTCCGACCATCCTCTCCGGGCCCTCGACGCTGTCACCGTCCCGGCTGTCCGTCTGTCCCGGGGAGAGGTGAGACGTGCCCCGTCCCTCCCTGGGACCCCCCCCGCGCTGAGCCCCTGTAGCTCCGGGGCCACCCCGAGTGTCACCCCCCCCCGGCTCACCCCACGGGGCACCCCGACACCCCGACACCCACAGCGGCTCCCCTCTGCCCCCGGCAGGTCCCCGATGCGAAGCCCCCGAGCCAGGACCCCCCCGCAGCAGTCGGAGCTCCCCCCGCGGTTCCCGGCCGGGTCCCCGGCGCTGTTCCCACCCTGCCCGTGCCGGGGCCACCCCGCCCGAAGCCTCCCACCGCCCCCCGGTCCCCCGACAGAGAACCCCGTCCCTCGCGGCCCCCGCGGCCCCGCCCGGCCCCGCCGGGCCCCCCCCGGCCCCCGGCCCCGCTCCCGGCCGAGCCCCCGGAGCCCCCGGCGCGGGGGGAACCGCGGGCATCCCGCGGGGCCGGGCTGGGCGACCAAGAGCCACCACCGCCATCGTCCCCCCGCGCCAGCCTGAGTTCCCTCCAGCCGGGGAGACCCCCCCGCGGCCCGGGGGCGGTGCCGGAGGGGCCCGGGGTGGTCTCCAGGCCGGGTCCCCGCCGCGGCTCCCCGCGGATCCGGCCGCAGGTGAAGGTGCTGGACGTGTTCACCGAGCCCGAGCGGCCGCCGCCCCGCGCTGCCCCCCGCGCCAGCCGGGCGCCGGACCCGGGGGGCCGTCGGGACCGGCCGCCCCCGCCGGGGCCCCCGCAGCCCCCGCCGGGCTCCCCCAGCCCCGAGCCCCCGCCGTGTGACTCCTGGCTGAGCTCGGCGCTGCTGGCCCCCGGGGTCACCGTGCGCTGGCCCGGCGGCGAGCGGCGCGGGCCGGGCACGGCGGGGCACGGCGAGGGCGAGGAGGAGGAGGAGGGCGAGGGGAGCAAGGGCGAGCGGGAGCTGAGGCCCATCCTCTCCGCCCCGGCGTTCCGGCTCCCGTCGAACGGCGAGCGCTGAGGGCAGCGCCTGGAAAACCCGCTGGGAACGCGGCTGCTCCGGGCGCTGCCCCTCCCGGGGTTGTCCCAGCTCCGGGGGGACCCCCGGCCCTCGGGGGGTCCCCGGCACCCCGTGTCCTACCTCCAATCGCGCCGGGGCCGTCACCGGGACCGGAGCTGGGGGCCCTTTGCCGGAGCTGCTGAAGAGAACAGGAATAAATCAAGTCAAATCAAATCAGAGGGGATTTCCGTCGCCGGGCTCCCGCCGCTGCCCGGCACCGGGAGCGGGGCCCGGGCGGTCCCGGGAACTCCGGCCGCAGCAGCCGCGGTGCCAACACCCCCCGGACCCACCCGCGGCGCGTCCCCGCAGCCCCTCTGCCCCCATAGAGGAAACCAGGGGGATGTCACGGGGTGACACGGGTGGCTTCACCCCATGAGCGAACCGTGGGCCTCGCCCTGTCCCCGGGCTGCCCGTCCTGGGGGACACGGACCCCGGGTCGGGGCTGCTCCGGGCATCGACCCTCCTGCAGCCGCCCCGGGGTGACAACGAGGTGGGTGAACAGCCCTGGGGTGGCACCGGGGACACTGAGGTGGTACAGGGGACACTGAAGTGGTACAGGGGACACCGAGGTGGTACAGGGGACACCGGAGCGGCACCTGGAAACAACGCCCGCTCTCTGTTGCTAATGAGGAGCGGGTTTCAGTTCCTCATTAGCATGAGGGGGAGTGGGCGTGGTTTTCGGGTCCTCATTAGAATGAGGTGAGAGGGGCGTGGTTTTCAGTTCATATTTAGGGTGATGCGGAGTGGGCGCGGTCTCGCCGTCGCACGTGCTCGGCACTTCATTCGGCGCTCGTGGGGTTCCACTCTGGGGGTCGAACAAGACCAGTACCCCAAAACCAAGTGTCCCATTTGTCCCGCCCCTTACGCTTGTGCAGCTCCTCCCTTGTCACACAACGCGCCGCAGGAAAACTTTGGGGTGAAAAGTAGCTGCTGGGGTCACTCCTGGGCAGGGACAGAACTGAAACCTTGTTCCTCTTGCGGTCGGGGCGGAGGCAGCGCCCGCGGAGTTTTCAGTGACAAGTTTCGCCACCGAGTGCTGATTAGAGGAAATACTGCAACTGTCATTAACCCTTTGCAGCGGGGCGGGCACGGGACACCGGGGTGGCACAGGGGGCACACAGCTCACCCTCCTGCCCGCTCCAGCCACTCTCCTGTCCGTCCCGGTGTCCCGGCAGCTCCCGGGCCAGAGGGGCCCGTGCCGTGCCCTGCTGCCGGCTGGGCAAAGGTCCTGCTCCGACCTCTGTCCCCAGCCCCACCCGCGCCCGGCCATGGAGCTGCCGGGGGCCCTGAGCCCCTCGGGGGGGCTCCTGCTGCTCCTGCTCTCGGGGCTGCTGCTCTGGGCCAGGCGCAGACCCCCCTGGGACCCCCGCAAGTGTCCCACCGACCTGACGGGCAAGACGGTGATTGTCACCGGAGCCAACAGCGGTGAGCGGGGACGGGGACACGCGTGGGGGTGACACGGAGCTGTGGGGTGTCCTGCGGAGAACAGGGGTGTCCCTTCTCCAGCCGCGGAGCCCAGCTCCTGCCTCGGTTGCTGGTCCCTGGGAACCCAAAATGTGATCCCCGTGCCCATGGCACCTCATGCCGGGTGGGCACCCCCCGTGCCCCCTGCCCACCCTCGGTGTCCAGACTCTGTCCCGGCTGCGTTAATGACTGACAGCCAAGGTCACCGCACTGCCGGCCACCACGGCCACCCTGTCACACCAGGGAGGGGGTCACTGCTCCCACCCGTGTCCCACTGCTGAGCCCGGGGCCGGGCTGGCACAGCCGGGGACACTGGGATCCCCGGGTTGGGATTGGGGTGTCCCCGTGTGCCCAGGGACAGGGTGGCCCCACGTGTGCTCGGCTCCATTCCCGCCCCGGTGCCCGTTGCTTCCCGCTGTGCCGGAGCACTGACACAGAGCTGTGTGGGCACTGGGCCGCTGGGGGGGTTTGGGGCCCGCAGCGGGGGCTGCCCGGACCCTGGGGACAGCAGGCGACCCCCGGGGACCCCTCGCCGCGGGGGCCCGGCGGGGATCAGCCCGTCCCGCTCCGTGTGCCGCAGGCATCGGCAAGTGCGTGGCCATGGACCTGGCGCGCCGGAACGCCCGCACCATCCTGGCGTGCCGGAGCCGGGAGCGGGGCCAGGCGGCGGTGGAGGAGATCCGGGCGGCCACCGGGAATCCGGCGGTGGTGCTGCGGCTGCTGGACACGGGCTCGCTGGCCTCGGTGCGCGCCTTCGCCCGCGCCGTGCTGCGGGAGGAGCCGCGGCTCGACGTGCTGGTCAACAACGCCGGTGTCACCGGTACGGCCCCGCCGCCCCCGGCCCCGGCGGGCTCCAGCGCCCCGCCCCGATGCCCCACAGCGCCCAACCCCCTTTTCCAGGGCTGCCCTTCTCCATCACTTCCGAGGGGCTGGAGCAAACCTTCACCACCAACTACCTGGGCCCGTTCCTGCTCACCAACCTGCTGCTGGGTGCGTGGGGGGCTCTGGGGTGCCCTCCCCTCTCCCACCATTCCTGCTCACACCCTGGTGCTGGGCGAGCACAGGGGCGTGGCGGGTCCCGGGACCCCTCCCCGCTCACCCCCTGCTCCTCGCAGACCTGCTGAAGGCCTCGGCGCCCTCGCGGGTGGTCAACGTGTCGTCGTTCCGGCACAGCGTGGGCACGGCCGACAGCAGGTTCCTCACGGGGCAGCGGCACCCGGGTGGGTACGACGCTGCCTACAGCAGCACCAAGCTGATGAACCTGCTCTTCACCGCCGAGCTGGCGCGGCGTCTGCACGGCACAGGTGGGTGCCAGGCTCGGCCGTGCCGTGGGGCACCCGGGCACAGCTGTACCCAACCCCATCCCGACCCCTCTGTGCTGTCGTGCCACGGCCCAGGGGCTGCCGATGGCGCTGGGGGGTCTCACCCCAGTCGGAGACTCCCCAGCCCATGTGTGGGCAGCAGAACCCTGGCCAGGGTGGCCCCGGTGCCAGGCACGGGGGAGGCCCCGCTCCGAGGCCGGGCTGGGGGCTGCTCCCACCCTTCCCTCGGTGCCCTGGCGTGGCACTGACGCTGCGGCCCGGCAGGGGTGACGGCCAACGCGCTGAGCCCCGGCGTGGTGAGCACCAGCATCATGCGCCACTTCAGCTGGGCCGTGCGGGCGCTCTTCGTGCTCCTGCGCCCCTTCATGAAGGTGAGCGGGGCCGGGTCCCGCCCCGCCCGGGGCAGAGGGCGGGCAGGGGCCGCAGGACCCCCCCTGACCCCCCGTCCCCCGCAGTCGGCCGAGCAGGGCGCTGCCAGCACCATCTTCTGCGCCGTGTCGGAGGAGGCCGAGGGCATCAGCGGGAAGTACTTCGACAGCTCGTGCCGCCTGGCGCTGCCCTCGGCGCCCGCCCGCGACGCCGCGCTGGCACGGAAGCTCTGGGAGGCGTCGGAGCAGCTGACGGGGCTCACAGAGGGACCCCGGGGCTGAGCCCTCGGGACGTGGCCGCACGGGGAGACCCTCAGGGTGGGGAGGGAGACGTGATCGCCCCTTCGGTTGCCGTGTGCCCGCCCTGTGCCAGCCAAGGGATGACACGGCGCCGGCCGGGTGGGACTGTGAGCCCTTTATTAAAGCCCCCGGTGCCGTCACTCCCAGGTGATGTCCAGCTCCAGGCGCTGCCTCCGCACAAACTGCAGGAACCCGTCGTAGTCGCGCCGGTGGATGTCGGGGCAGCGGGACAGGTCCAGGCGCCGCAGGGGCCCCTCGGAGCTCAGCAGGTGCCACACGGCGCGGGGGGACACGTGGCTCCCGGCCAGCGAGAGCTCCTGCAGCTCCCGCAGCTCCCCCAGCTGCGGCTCCAGCACCGAGTCCAGCGGGAAGGGCAGGGCGAGCAGGCGCAGGCTCTGCAGCCGCGGGGCCCGGCTCAGCACCGAGGCCAGCGTGGAGCCCAGCACCGGCACGTGAGCGGCCGGCACGGGCCCGGCCAGGGCCAGCGAGAAGCTCTGCAGCTGGGGCAGCCCCTGGGGCAGCAGGTCGGTGGCCCAGCGGGCCGGCGGGGTGGGGGGCTCGGCGGGGGCGTGGGGGTCCGGAGGAACGTGCAGCTCGGTGCTGAAGCTCTGCAGGCCGGGGCAGCCGGCGAGCAGGGCGGGCAGCGACAGCGGGTCCGGGCAGCTGAAGCCGTGCAGGGT
>NW_020938582.1:0-719 GCF_003984885.1 Neopelma chrysocephalum
GGGGGCCGAACAGCTCCAGGGGGCAAGTCCGGGGGGGCCGGGGGCAAATCCACCTCCCCTCCCAGGGCCCTCCTGCCCCCCGGCCCAACGTTCTCTCCCAGGGACCCCAGAAATCCCCCCTGTCCAGCCCCCGGGCCGCCCCCAGTCCCCCCCGGCTCCCCCCGTTTCCCCCCCCGCTCACCCAGTGCCCGCCGCCGCCATGGAGACGCGTCGCGGCGTGATGGCGCACGGGAGAGCGGCGCGTGGTGATGACGTCAGCGTTGCCGTGGAGACCGGGACGCCAAGGGACGGATGGCCGAGAAGGGACGGGATGGCCGAGGTGGGACGGGGGGGGAACCGGGGGGGCACCGGGGCGGGGCAAGGGGGCACAGGGGGATGGGAGGAGCTGGGGCGTGTGTGTGGGGGGAGTTGGAGTGTACTGGGATAAACTGGGATGTGCTGGGATGTACTGGGATGAGCTGGGGGGCCTCGCTGCCGTGGGTTGAGGTGGATGCGCTGTACTGGGGTGTGCCGGGATGAGCTGGGGTGGGCTGTGGTGTACCGGTCTATACTGGAGTGTACTGGGATAAGCTGGGGGCCCTCGCTGGGGTGGGCTGTGTTGTACTGGTCTATACTGGGATGAGCTGGGGGTCTGCGCTGGGATGGGTTGGGGTGTACTGGTCTATACTGGGACATACTGGGATGAGCTGGGGGTCCGCGCTGGGGTGGGCTGTGCTGTA
>NW_020938583.1:0-719 GCF_003984885.1 Neopelma chrysocephalum
GGGGGCCGAACAGCTCCAGGGGGCAAGTCCGGGGGGGCCGGGGGCAAATCCACCTCCCCTCCCAGGGCCCTCCTGCCCCCCGGCCCAACGTTCTCTCCCAGGGACCCCAGAAATCCCCCCTGTCCAGCCCCCGGGCCGCCCCCAGTCCCCCCCGGCTCCCCCCGTTTCCCCCCCCGCTCACCCAGTGCCCGCCGCCGCCATGGAGACGCGTCGCGGCGTGATGGCGCACGGGAGAGCGGCGCGTGGTGATGACGTCAGCGTTGCCGTGGAGACCGGGACGCCAAGGGACGGATGGCCGAGAAGGGACGGGATGGCCGAGGTGGGACGGGGGGGGAACCGGGGGGGCACCGGGGCGGGGCAAGGGGGCACAGGGGGATGGGAGGAGCTGGGGCGTGTGTGTGGGGGGAGTTGGAGTGTACTGGGATAAACTGGGATGTGCTGGGATGTACTGGGATGAGCTGGGGGGCCTCGCTGCCGTGGGTTGAGGTGGATGCGCTGTACTGGGGTGTGCCGGGATGAGCTGGGGTGGGCTGTGGTGTACCGGTCTATACTGGAGTGTACTGGGATAAGCTGGGGGCCCTCGCTGGGGTGGGCTGTGTTGTACTGGTCTATACTGGGATGAGCTGGGGGTCTGCGCTGGGATGGGTTGGGGTGTACTGGTCTATACTGGGACATACTGGGATGAGCTGGGGGTCCGCGCTGGGGTGGGCTGTGCTGTA
>NW_020938584.1:0-620 GCF_003984885.1 Neopelma chrysocephalum
GGGGGCCGAACAGCTCCAGGGGGCAAGTCCGGGGGGGCCGGGGGCAAGTCCGGGGGGGCCGGGGGCAAATCCACCTCCCCTCCCAGGGCCCTCCTGCCCCCCAGCCCAACGTTCTCTCCCAGGGGCCCCAGAAATCCCCCCTGTCCAGCCCCCAGTCCCCCCCGGCTCCCCCCGTTTCCCCCCCGCTCACCCGCTGCCCGCCGCCGCCATGGAGACGCGTCGCGGCGTGATGGCGCACAGGAGAGCGGCGCGCGGTGATGACGTCAGCGTTGCCGTGGAGACCGAGACGCCAAGGGAGGGATGGCCGAGAAGGGTCGGGATGGCCGAGGTGGGACGGGGGGGAACCGGGGGGGCACCGGGGCGGGGGAAAGGGGCACAGGGGAATGGGAGGAGCTGGGGCGTGTGTGGGTGTGGGGAGTTGGAGTGGGATAAGTTGGAATGTACTGGGATAAGCTGGGATGTACTGGGATGAGCTGGGGGGCCTCGCTGCTGTGGGTTGAGGTGGATGCGCTGTACTGGGGTGTGCCGGGATGAGCTGGGGTGGGCTGTGGTGTACCGGTCTATACTGGAGTGTACTGGGATGAGCTGGGGGTCCGCGCTGGGGTGGGCTGTGCTGTACT
>NW_020938585.1:0-620 GCF_003984885.1 Neopelma chrysocephalum
GGGGGCCGAACAGCTCCAGGGGGCAAGTCCGGGGGGGCCGGGGGCAAGTCCGGGGGGGCCGGGGGCAAATCCACCTCCCCTCCCAGGGCCCTCCTGCCCCCCAGCCCAACGTTCTCTCCCAGGGGCCCCAGAAATCCCCCCTGTCCAGCCCCCAGTCCCCCCCGGCTCCCCCCGTTTCCCCCCCGCTCACCCGCTGCCCGCCGCCGCCATGGAGACGCGTCGCGGCGTGATGGCGCACAGGAGAGCGGCGCGCGGTGATGACGTCAGCGTTGCCGTGGAGACCGAGACGCCAAGGGAGGGATGGCCGAGAAGGGTCGGGATGGCCGAGGTGGGACGGGGGGGAACCGGGGGGGCACCGGGGCGGGGGAAAGGGGCACAGGGGAATGGGAGGAGCTGGGGCGTGTGTGGGTGTGGGGAGTTGGAGTGGGATAAGTTGGAATGTACTGGGATAAGCTGGGATGTACTGGGATGAGCTGGGGGGCCTCGCTGCTGTGGGTTGAGGTGGATGCGCTGTACTGGGGTGTGCCGGGATGAGCTGGGGTGGGCTGTGGTGTACCGGTCTATACTGGAGTGTACTGGGATGAGCTGGGGGTCCGCGCTGGGGTGGGCTGTGCTGTACT